>NC_057805.1:499977274-500024702 GCF_018294505.1 Triticum aestivum
TTTTTTTTGTTACGATGTATGTATGTATGTATGTTCACTGTATAATGCTCTGTATATGCTGTATATGCTCATTTAAGAAAATGTTCATATGTAACATTTAAGAAAAAAAGTAAAAGTATGTATGTTCATATGCAAAGAATTATTTTTGGATGAAATGAGATGAGATGAGATGTGTTTTGTGTTGGAGAAGAAAAGAGGAAGAAGGAAGAAGGAAGAAGAAGGAAAAGAGGGTCGAGGGGGGGTCGATATACCCCCTCCCCGATAACATTTTTTCCATGTATATATGCAAAAGTTACATTTTTAGAAAAGTTTTATATATCTAGCTAGGAAAGGAAGAAGAAGAAAAAGAATGAGAGGAAAAGGGAAAATAAGAAGAGGAAGAAAGGAGAAGAAGAGGAGAGGAAGAAGAGGAGAAATAAATAAGAAGAAGAAAAAAGAAAAAAAGAAGAGGAGAAGAAGAAAGGAATAGAGGAGAAGAAGAGAAAATAGAATATTCTATTTTCTCTTCTTCTCCTCTATTCCTTTCTTCTTCTCCTCTTTTTTTTCTTCTTTTTTTCTTCAATCTTCTCCTCTATTAATATCTTCTTCTCGTCTTTTTATTTCTTCTTTGTCTTCTTATTTTTTATCGGATATGTCGTTGTCGATATACCCCGTGTCCCGATAACTTCAACACGAGGGGGGGGGTTCGACCTACCCCCTCCCCGATAACATTATTTTCCCATGTATGTATGTCATCGTTGTCGATATAACCCCTCCCGGATAACTTCGACCGTGATAACTTATACCACGGGAGCACCCCCCGGCCCTCTCGCTCGACCAAAACTCTCGAGGACACCCAAACCCTAGAAAAAAACGATGTCGGTCTCCTACCCCCTCCCGCCGCGCCCCTACCCTTGAAGCATTGCCGAGGCCACCCCAAACCCGGAATAAGCTAGGTCTACGTTTGCGCTAATATATCCACCTGCTGTCATGTTTGTGTAATAATTGCCATGTTGTAATATTTGCAGAAACAATGGAGCACGGACGAGACGAGGAAGCAGAAGAGGTGTTGGGGGACATAATCTTAGCCGGAGGTGATGTCTTGTCGTATCTTAACGATAATGATGGTCTGGAAGAACAGGGTGAAGAAGCAGGCTACGGTGATCGAAGAGTGGAGGAGGAAAGACATGATTATGATGGCTCCGGTGACCCAATGCTGGTGCAAGAGGAGCCCGTGGTGACGGCTCCGGTGACTGAACAGAGTCCGGCCAGGTAAATATATTAGTTAAGCCTGTGCTGACTAGCTGATTGATGCATTCATTGTTTTGGTATGTACACATATTAATTAACTCTCGTCTTTGTTCTTTTTTCTAGCCCTCCGGATCGAGCACAACTTCGGTAAAGAGACGAGGCCCGAAGAGAAAGTTGCGCTCGGATGAAAGGTTTGAGATCACAGCAATCGCGCGCGACGGCCAACCGATTGAACCCATCCGGACAAAGGAAGCATTTGCTGCTCAGTGCGGGGTTCTTGTTAGGGACAAGATCCCGATCAGCATCCACCAATGGTATAAGCCTAAGAAGGAAGACCCTGAGGTGTCTTATGTCAATGATATGCAAAAAGATGATCTTTGGACTGAGCTGAAGGCAAATTTCACCCTACCGCCAGACGAGGATCCAGAGAAGCCAGTTAAAGAGCAATTAATCAAGTCTCATGCTCTTAAGAAGATGGCAGACCTATTCATGAGGTGGAAGAATGAGCTGAAAACATTTGTCGACAAAGAAGAGACACCAGAATTCATCGGCCGGTATGAGAATATCAGAGATCACTGGCCTGCATTTGTGGCCCACAAGACATCGGAAAAGAGTAAGAAGATGTCAGCGACAAACAAGAAGAATGCTACGAAGAAGAAGCTTCACCATCGCACGGGGTCAGGTGGCTACCTCAAAGCCCGGCCTAAGTGGGCCAAGGTTGAGAATGATCTGCTTGATAAAGGGATCGAACCACAGACAATGAACTGGCCAGACCGTTGCCGGACTTGGTTCTTCGGGGCTGGCGGAAAATTGGACCCTGTATCAGGGAAGTGCGTTTGGACGGACGAGCTTTTGAGAATACCAGTCAAGAGGCTTCAGCATTATATCAATGCAGCGCAGCAAGGGACATTCGTTCCAGACAGAGACGACGAGCTCACAATGGCCCTCGGGAATCCTGAGCACCCTGGACGGACACGAGGCACGCCAGGCTCCGTTCCGTGGAAGGCTGGTTTTCCGGACACAGGCGGTTACAAAAGCCAGGAGAGGAGGAAAAAAGTGGAGCAGACCCAAATTCAGAAGCTGCACGAAAGGGTTCAAGCGCTAGAGGAACGAGACGGCAATCGACATGCCGAAACTACCCCCGAAGCTACCCCGCCATCTCAGCGGAGAAGCAGCGTGGCTTCCACCGAGCTGCTTCAGTCGGAGCATGTCTTGACGGCTCCTGCTAGCTACCCCGTGGATGCTATCACGGAATCTCAACATTGCCACCTTATGGCGCAATGGCAGAACTTCAAAGTCAAGGCGGCTGTTGGCTCTGTTTTACCTCCTGAACCCGGCTCAACCTACCACTGCCGGCCGATTCCAGAAGGATATGCTAGGGTGATGGTGGATGAAATAATGGAGGGATTTGAGGACCTCCAGCTGGACCACCCTACCGGTGAAGGGGAGACTCGGCTGGGTTCTGCTCTGAAGACTCCATGCCTATGGCGGAAGGAGCTCATTAACCTTCCGAACTGGACGCCTCCGGCGAGTAAGGGCACTCCGCCTCCTCCTCCGGCGAGTGATCAGGGCACTCAGCCTCCTTCTCCGGCGCGTGGCGGCACTCCGCCTCCTCCTCCGCCTCACTACAAGAAATATGTCAACTTGTGACCTTGACTATTGGTCACTGAAAGGTCATTGTTTTTCATTTGTGACCAAAAACAGAAGGTCAAAAGTTGGCGGTCGTAAACTGAAATTAACGACCTTCTCTGTGAGAAGGTCGTAGACGTTTACGACCAAAATATGCCTACTGTTTTGTTTTGGTCACTAGCAGCCTCCCGGGCCACGTAGGCATCCGACGTGGCAATCTGATGTGGCACAAGAATCAGCCCGGTCCGATTCGGTGTTTTACATGGGCCGAGCCCAACAATTCAGCCTTTCTATATATTTTTCTATTAATTTTTGGTTGACTTCATGGGCCAAGCCCAACATTGCAGCCTTTTTATTTCCAGGGCGTGATCCTTTTTTAGACCATTTATTTTTTGGGTCGCATCTATTTCTCAATTGGGCCTCAGCCTTTTTATAGTCCATTTCCTTAATTTTTAGTTTTTTCCCTATGAATATTATTTGGAAAATGCCCATTTTAGATGCCAAATACTATTAGGCCCACTTGTCAGGTTCTAATTAAAGACAAACCAGGTTTCAATTTCCACACAATTATTTCAGTCAGAACAACAAAGAAATGAAATTTTTTAAACCACATGCCAATTTTGGCTAAGAGCACAATCTTTACATAATTCATTTCACCATTACATGTGATACTATCACAACATATAACTACTACAACTATACTCCTGACTTTTTCACTTTCACTTCTAGGCTGGAGCCTCTTAAGTGAGAGGAAACACCATTGCTGGATATGTTTGTACAGGCTGAACGAAGGCACCTACCAATAAATCAAAAGAGTTAGAAACAAAATAAAAAATATAGAAAGCAGTAGGGACTAAATCATGAAGCATCTCTACATATTCATTTTCAGAATGAGACATGTCATATGATTGCAATTTGGTACCAGAAATGACATCAAGAAATGCAAACAGATTTATGCACATAGTATCATGTTGTATCTCAGTTGTAAGAATACAAATTAACGAACAGATTCATGCACAAAAGCTTTTGATCAAGCAAACTGCTAATTTATACTCAAGTATCAATGGCACGTATGCTGAAGAGCAATGGTATGAACAATAATATCATTAGTATTAGCTCTGATGTGCATTTGTTTGTCAATTGCAATTACACAAAACAGGATATAATGTTTCCTTGGTGCAGAACATACATGTTTGGCAAGGACAGAACTGGTCGACTATGAAATAAATAGGGAAACACAAACAAAGATGGCCCAGTAGGATACGAAGCAACTGGGCATTTTAACCGCTTAAAACCGGTTACGAGTTCGACAAGAAAAATATTAGCAGCGCCATTTCCTAATATAACCGGTGAACCACAATAGAGTGTAATTAATGGCGAGTGTTGGCTGTACTGAATGCAAAACATGCATGGTCTAATCAAAGATCAGCTGCAGCCACGACATCGATCAACCTTCATTCAGTTGAGAACAACCTTGTAAACTACTGAAACTAAAACATTCTGGAGCAGAAGCTTACTTGAAGGGCAAAGAACTCGGTGTTGAGGTTCTGGGAGTTCTACAGGATGTGCACCACTTGCAGCCACATCTTAGGGTTATTTTGCAGATCCCGTAGTATCAGATCAGTGGCACTCCTCTGAAACAAAGCAGCCCATTTTCAGTCAACATAAACCACAGCAGTAGTAACACAACAGCAATACTGCACACCCAGACCCATCTACGATAGCATGCAATCGGTTTCCAGGATGGAGAATTAGAAACAATTGTTCAGAAAGGAAGCACATTTGACTGAAGTACCAATTTTCAGAGTTTGTATAGCATCATGAATAGGCAACTGTAAATCATATGTTACCACACTAGAATGCTATCTAGAAAGAAAGATACAAGGTAGGCGCCTATCATTTTGCACATACACACACTAATAGAAACGAAACAAGCAGATTGGAAGGCTTGCTACACATCTTGTGCAGGGGCATCACCGTAAACAAAATTGTAGACAAACTATGGTGGTGCTATTCTGTACCAAACAAAATTATTGGATCCATACAAAGTAAAGTAATTAGGCAGCCTTGAGGAACCCAAATCCATGGCTGCTAGATCGAATGAAACAAAGAGGGGAGAGGGTACGGAGGGGAGTTGGGTGGCTGGACGACGACGTCGTGGATTTCGAGGTCCAGGTGGAAGAAGCCCTTGACGGCAGCGACTGTGGTGGCTGGGTGCGCCCCTCCTGCTCCTCCTCCTCGAGCAGGACAAGGCCGGCGACTACACTGTGAGGAGAAGGCCCTCCTCTCCTCTCCAGGCGTCGTCCTGGTCGCTTGCCGGCGTGGCCAACCTGCATAGACGAGACAAGAAGGAGTCAGGGGGGAGAGAGAGAGAACAAGACAGCAGAGGAAGAGGGGAGGCACAAGCATCATATCAGGTATTGCAGAAGTACATGTTATCATATCAGGTATTGCATAAGGACATCTAGGGACATATATAAAGCATCAGATTAATATAAGTTCTTCCATTATCAGAAAAGACCATGAAACAGACATTCTGAAACCAACTAAAATCTAATATAATCAGAATACAAAGTAAACAGACTGTAAACTGAAGGAAATATTATAGTGTGGATAATGAATTTAGATAAAGGGGTGCATTGCATCTCAAATCACATTTCTGTTGGTATATACAAATTTAGAACGGATCATCGTATAAATAACCTAGAGATCTTTTATGCATCAAACAACATAACCATTAAACCAACATAATCTACGCAAACAAGGACAGTCTAACATTAGGTATTTCTACTTGTGATACGAGTGATAGATCAACACTAGCAGTCTAACATCAGTAAGTACAGTACTTGTTAAACAAACGCTGCCCAGCAGGTACCCAGGTTTCGGGTAATCGAAGGCCTTCTGTTTGCAGTCCCCAGCTCAGGCAAAACATCAAGCGGGAACTTGACAGGCTCGTCGATGCAGTACTTCCCCAGCTGCGCCACATCGTCCACCTCCTGATGGCCTTCCTCCGGAAGCAGCACTTCCCAGTCAGTTCCTTTCACCTGTCGACGACAACATGCTAGCTTTGCTAAGAAATCACACCAAAAATCGAAGCAAACTATAACTGGGACCAACCAAATTTAGTGTGAAGGTAAAGGAACAACAGAACAAGCAACTCTATTAGCTTCATCAGTAGAACAACTTGAGTTACCATGGTCAAGTTAATGGAGAAACATGTTCCTTATGATTAAACTTGTACTATGGATAGGTTAGTAGGCCTTACAAGTGCAAGAAGGATTTCTTAAACTTGGTCAAACTCTCGTTATACATGTTTTGCAGTTTACCAGGGCCCCACAGAGGAAACCCATTCATCACATGAAGAGACACCCATAAGATTGAACTATATGCACAAACTATATGGATTCGTACTACCAAATTCAGCAATTTACGCATACAAGCTAGTGAATTTAACACTAACACACTGCGAGATGTGTAAAGTAGGCAACATAAGTTGAGTGCATGCGAGGAGACTCAATCTAAACGAAGCATCTACATGAATCACCGATTCATCTGCTATCGGAAACACCATCAAAGTGGCACATCACAGTCCCATAGCTATCACAGTAGCTCAGCAGAAAATCAAACCCATAGAGTGGTCAGCTATATGATGTTCCGTCTAAATACTCAGCTACCCGAAGAACACTCATCCCGGCAACACGAGGCTGTTCACCCGATCTATGAGCGGGCGCAGCGCGAGCAAGCATCGCCCTACCCGCCACGAACAACCTAAGCCTCGCGGATGACCACCTCAGCCACAGATCTACGAAATCCACGGGACAATCGAGACGCGCGGAGAGGGAGAGTGGATGGGTGGGGGAAGAGGGGGATGCTCTTACGGGAGTTGGCCTTGGAGATCTCGTTGACTTTGCCCTTGCCGCACTTGAGGACGCACGAGGCCAGACGCTTCTGCAGCTTCAGCGACACCATCTTCGCCGCCGCTCTCCTCCTCCCTTACCTGCCGTCTGGTTTGTGGTTGGTGGCGGTGCATCGAAGCACGCATGCGCGCGCCGGCAAGCAAGCCAGCCACGGGGTTGAATCACGCACGCGCACGCCGGATAGGGTTGGAGGCTCGCCCTGCCATGGCCATGGCCACGGGGTAGGGGTTAGGCCTGAGCTGGTAGCTGCTGGGTTGGATCTGGAGGCTGGCGGCGGGGCTGGTTGAGAGGAGGTTGCTGCCGGCAGGTGGGATCGGGGGAAAGGATTGGATCGAATCATGGGAGTCGGCCCTAGCAGTGACAACCCACAGAAACAGCACGCAGCGGCAACCCAGCCCCTGCACGGCGGCGAGGTTGGTCGAGGACGAGGGAGATGAGGGGAGAGTGAGGGCGGCGGCGGAGGTGGGTGGAGAGGTTCAGAGGGGTGGGTGGCGGCGACGAGGGGGACGAGGGGGATCTGCATCGGGGGAGAGGGGAGAGGATCTGAGGGGGGAGGGAGAGAAAGAAAGAGTGGAGGCGGGGGGTGGGTGGAAAATGTCCATGAGGACAGACCTAGGGTTTCGGCTCGGGTGGATTTGGGCCGTTGGATCCGGAAGCACCCGACGGTGATTGATGCGTGATCCGCGTGATATGATCATGGTCCAATCAGAACGCAGCAAACCATTTGATGACCTTATGACCATATAAATTGGTCGTGATCGATTCAAGATAAAACATTTCATTCCATTTTTCAGGGCTCAAAATGAGTTTTTTTGTGAAAGTCCTATCAAATATTTGTTCAAATGATAACATATTTTGCACAAGTTTACATCGTGGATTTTCAAACAATATTGACAAAGGGAGTTTTCATTTTCTTTGGACGAAAAATCAATTTTCCATTTTTCGAGTGCCCAAAATAAGTTTTTTTGTGAAGGACCTATAATATATTTGTTGCAAAATTGTACCAAATAAATTTTCTAAAATACTAGGACATATTTAATGCATAATTGACCAAATGGTTAGGTGTCAAAAGTTTTTATCCACCTCTGGTGAAAAAGACAAATTTCCGTCGATTCAGGTGGAAACGGGTCAAATTTGAACTGCAGCTGCCTTATAGTTTGCTCTTTATTTTTTCCAAAAATCATTTGTAGGTACATAAGTATCTATTTAATCAGAGAAACATCAAAAGTTTTCCAAGATTCAACCACTAGCTAGGAACGGACAAGCCCGCCGTTTTAACCGCATTTTGAAACGGGCATAAAAAATTCAAAAAAATTGGAAAACCTCCGCATTGTGTCATCATATGTGACCAAGTTTCCCTAAAAAATAATAAACTTGTAATATTCTAATTATTTTAAAAAAGTGTTCTCAGAAATGAGCTATCATGCGTGAAGATTCATGGCTTTCAAGCCAAATGATCAATCTTATGGCCACATTCATGGCATAGTTTGTTCAAATGATCTCATATTGTGCACAAGGGTGCATCTTGGAATTCCAAACAATGTTGCCTAAGGGAGTTTTCATTTTCTTTGCACGGAAAATTCAGTTTCCATTTTTCGAGTGCCCGAAATGAGGTTTTTTTGTGAAGGACCTACCATATATTTGTTGCAAAATTGGACCAAATCAATTTTATAAAATACTAGGACATATTTAATGCACAATTGACAAAATGGTTGGGTGCCAAAAGTTTTGATCCACCTCTCGTGAAAAAGACAAATTCCCGCCGATTCAGTAGGAAGCGGGTCAAATTTGAACTGCAGCTGCCTCATAGTTTGATCTTTATTTTTTTCCAAAATCATTTCTAGGTACATAAGTATCTATTTAATCAGAGAAACATCAAAATTTTTCCAAGATTCAACCACTAGCTAGGAACGGTCAAGCCCGCCGTTTTGACCGCATTTTGAAACGGGCATAAAAAATTCAAAAAAAAAATCAAAAAATTGGAAAACCTCCGCATTGTGTCATCATATGTGACCAAGTTTCGATAAAAATAATAAACTTGTAATATTGTAATTATTTTAAAAAAGTGTTCTCAGAAATGAGCTATCATGCGTGAAGATTCATGGCTTTCAAGCCAAATGATCAATCTTATGGCCACATTCATGGCATAGTTTGTTCAAATGATCTCATATTGTGCACAAGGGTGCATCTTGGAATTCCAAACAATGTTGCCTAAGGGAGTTTTAATTTTCTTTCACGGAAAATTCATTTTCCATTTTTCGAGTGCCCGAAATGAGGTTTTTTTGTGAAGGACCTACCATATATTTGTTGCAAAATTGGACCAAATCAATTTTCTAAAATACTATGCCATATTTAATGCACAATTGACAAAATGGTTGGGTGCCAAAAGTTTTGTATCCACCTCTCGTGAAAAAGACAAATTCCCGCCGATTCAGTAGGAAGCGGGTAAAATTTCAATTGCAGCTGCCTCGTAGTTTGCTCATTATTTTTTTTCAAAAATCATTTCTAGGTACTTAAGCATCTATTTAATCAGAGAAACACCAAAAAAATTCCAAGATTCAACCACTAGCTAGGAACGGTCATTCCCGCCATTTTGACCGCATTTTGAAACGGGCAAAAAAAATTCAAACAAAATCAAAAAATTGGAAAACCTTCGGATTGTGTAATCATATGTGACCAAGTTTCCAGGAAAAATAATAAACTTGTAATACGGAAATTATTTTAAAAAAGTGTTCTCAAAAATGAGCTATCATGCGTGAAGATTCATGGCTTTCAAGCCAAATGATCAATCTTATGGCCACATTCATGGCATAGTTTGTTCAAATGATCTCATATTGTGCACAAGGGTGCATCTTGGAATTCCAAACAATGTTGCCTAAGGGAGTTTTCATTTTCTTTGCACGGAAAATTCATTTTCCATTTTCTGAGTGCCTGAAATGAGTTTTTTTGTGAAGGACCTACCATATATTTGTTGCAAAATTGGACCAAATCAATTTTCTAAAATACTAGGCGATATTTAATGCACAATTGACAAAATGGTTGGGTGTCAAAAGTTTTGATCCACCTCTGGTGAAAAAGACAAATTCCCGCCGATTCAGTAGGAAGCGGGTCAAATTTGAACTGCAGCTGCCTCATAGTTTGCTATTTATTTTTTCCAAAAAACATTTCTAGTTACATAAGTACCTATTTAATCATAAATACATGGTTTGGTGGCGATACGTCGAGGTTTGGACGGTGGCCGAGGGCCCAACCTCTAGAGCGCGTAAACTCGCATGCCCGCCGTGTGGTCACCGCGTGACTGTGGCGTTGCCATGTTTTCTGGGTGGCCTAGGCATGTCTAGTGGGTTGCGCACTCCCCGGGTAGGTGCTAGGAAGAAAATCACAACATAAGATTCTCACGAGGAGACCGATCGATGCTCAAATATTAATAAGCAGCCAAGTGTTTGATTAGCGGTACAGGAAATGCACATGGCTAATGGGCGTGAGTTTTGGCTGAGGATGATCAGTTACTAAGAAGACCGTCTTCACAAATTTTCAGCTCAAAAGGAGGAGCCTAGGTGGTACTTGCTTTGCAAAGTACCACACTGGACATAAATACAAATGTTGAAGCTGGGCTCAAAATAATGAATGGATTGAGCTAGCATTTGGTGGAGGATGGTTATTTGGGCATAGGAAAGCACTATAGAAAATGGATACCATTTGGACATGCCAAAGTGGTACTTCCTTCACAAAGTGTTTTTCTGAACAGAATAGGAAAATGAATATTTTTGAATTATTTTTGAACTAGGCAAGGAAGGTTTTTTACATATTTGACGAAGATATGACCCAAAGAATTTATGAGTTTTTTTGGGAATTTTGGGAATGACCGAAATATAGGTTGCTTCACAACCGAGGGCAAAAACTGCCACATGGACATGACACATAGGCAAAACTGATGAGGTGGCGCCTAGTCATAGCAACCCACCACAATTTACAAGGTTATGACCATATATATTGGTCATGATCAGCTCGAACTAAGGCAGCGGACCTGTGCTATCTGCTTTATGACCATTTCGTGTAAGGAAATTACGACCTTTCTGACCAAAATGGTCGTTATAGTTTAGGGTTTGGAGCCCCCCGAACAGCTTTTGACCAATTGGTATGAAATGATCATAGATCTATGACCAATTCTTCCAGGGTCACTGACAGAAGGTCACTAGTTGACATATTTCTTTTAGTGCCTCCTCCTCCGGCGAGTGATCAGGGCACTCAGCCTCCTTCTCCGGCGCGTGGCGGCACTCCGCCTCCTTCTCCGCCTGCGCCGGCGTGCCAGAGCAGCCAGCCTCCTCCTTCTCTGCCTCGTCAGCAAGGGCGGAAGAGACCCGCCGCCGCTCCGGCTGCTCCGGCGCGTCGTAGTCCTTCTCCTCCGCCTCGTAAGCAAGGAAAGAAGACAGCCGCAGCCGCTCCGTCTGCTCTGCTGGCGTCTAGCAGTACAGCCAGAGGCGGGAAGCAATACAGATTTGGTCCTTCTCTGAAGACTCCAGAGAAGTTACCATACGAGAGGACCGAGGAGGAAACCACGAAGATCGTGCGAGCCGAAGTGACGAACTTCTTTGAAGGGGTGAAAGCAAAGAAACATCCACCTCCGGAGGAGAAGGTAGATCCGGTGAAAGCGAAGCGCACTCTGGCTGCCCTGACAAAACCACCAAAGTCTCCGCCGAGAGGCAACTATGAGCGCATTATTGCAAAGACATTTGCCGAAGCGGAGCAGTCGGGAAGTACTGTCAGTGATCAAAGGTTAAAAGAACGACGAGCTGGGAAAAAAATTGCCCAGCTCGGCGAACAAGCGAACCAATCGTGCCCCCCGCTCAAGGTGTCTAGCGACATCGTCGCTGCAGATCCGAGGATGGTGCCCGGTTATAGCAATCTTGGAGATTACCTTCCTGACGATGTACATTATGAAATCTTGGAGGTGGAGGAACACAAATACCATTACGGGAAGCCTCTCATCAAAGATGAAAGATCTCTAACAACGATGATGCGAAGATTACATGATTGGTACATGAAAACCTGCAGAGAGTCTGGGGGAGGAATACTTTGACGCTGAGAGTTAAACCGGAGCATGACCTCATTGGAATTAAACTGTTGAATGTTCCATTTGAGGAGTTCTTCCAGTTTTTCAATCAAAAGGCCCTCGATAAATCAACGATCACTTGCTACTGTCTGTAAGTAGTACTACTTCTGTCATTAAGTCTCTCTATATAGGTCAGCTCTTTCATTGCATGTATTTATAATTATCCTCACTATATTATGCAGATTGAAGATCGCCGAATTGAAGAAAAGACAAATCAGTGATATTGGGTTCATTAACACAAATCTCATAGATGCAACTGAGGTTAAATATCATGCCGAAAATACCGAGGCCAACTTGCGACGATCGTTGGTAATAAATGAAAACAAAGATATAATACTCTTTCCTTACAACTTCAAGTGAGTGTTACTGTCTTGTGCATATTCGGTTTCCCTTATTAGTCCAGGTTATAGTAATGTAATTGATGACTTATGCATGCGTGCGCAGCATCCACTATATTCTCCTAGAGATTAAGCTTGACCAGGGAGTATTAACCGTCTTAGACTTGAGACGAAAAGATCCCCAGGACTATGCAGACATGCCTCAAATGCTCGAGAAGTAAGTTAAATCGATCATTATCCACCATATCAGCAACTTTGTTCATTTCCTGATATCAAGTAATTGTTTCTTTGTCTAGCAGGGTTTGGAGAAAATTCACCAAAAAAGCTCCGGGACTGCCAAAGAAGCTGCATTTTAGACACCCGAAAGTAAGTACTATAGTAGCATGTTCCGCGCATCTCCTAGTGATTCAAGCGCTAGTTTCATCAATACCATTTAGCATGCTTGCTTATCAGTTTGATTGACCTCTATTTCTTGTAAAGTGGCTGTGGCAGGAACCCGGGAATAATTACTGTGGATACTACATTTGCGAGTTCGTCCGCTACACGACCTGTGAGCGGGGCTACTCTGACGAACAATATGAAGTGCGTAAGCAATAATATTCACAATTTTATTTTATTACCATCATTTGTGTGTCGAGTTTCATTTATTCATCTATATATATATATATATATATATATATATATATATATATATATATGTATTGACCCCCTTCTTCAAATTAGATCTTTCGGATGCGGGATGAACTCCTAGCACCAGATCGTATGCGAGCAATTCAAGAGGAATTGGCGGCATTCTTCCTTGACCACGTGATCGCTGAAAACGGAGAATACTATGTGGACCATGTGTTCTTACAATTTAATTAGGAGATTGTATTGTAAGAGATAATTATTGTCTATATGTAGCCGGTAGTGTCGGATAGATATACGAGAACTTGTTGTTGGACCAATCTCTCGGAGAAGGAGAGGTGGTCGATATCACTTCTCTCTGTATGCATATGTTCATGACGATCTTCTGTTTCCTTCATTTGCTTACTAGCTAGCGTGTCTAGTCCTCTCCATACGTATATAGTACGTAGCGTCGACCAAGCACGGAGATAAGAGAGGACACTTCTCTCTATTAATTAGCTAGCTAACACAATATATGAAACACCTAAAATAACCCCCCCCCCTTAAAAAAACAAAAACCCCAGGCACTGAAATGCTGACGCGTGGATGCCTATTGGTCCCGGTTAGTGCCACCAACCGGGACCAAAGGCCCTCCTGCCTGGGCTCGCCGCACCGGCCACGTGGAGGCCCATCTGTCCCAGTTCATGTAAGAACCGGGACTAATGGGTTAGGGCATTGGTAACGACCCTTTAGTCCCGGTTCAAAAACCGGGACAAAAGGCCCTTACCAACCGGGACAATAGGCCCTTTTTCTACTAGTGTGGGTTCGAGCCCTATGGTGGGGGTTATGTCATATGAAGTTATTTTCAATGAAGTATATCTACAAAGTCCCTGCTCATTATTGCATAATGACCTGGCCCTTGGGGGCTACACTGTTTGAAGTTTGTATGAGCATAAGGCAGTTTCAAGTCCCAGGTTGCTGCAAGCATGACAACCCGGCACTTGGGGGCTACATATGTGGAATACTCAGTTCTGACTAGTGATTGAGATGAACAACATGGATTTCTTCAAAGTGGTAATATTTATATTAAAGCAAGTCTTAAGTCATCACTTTGCTCTGCTCAAGACTTGGGGGCTACAGGTAATATGGATATGATGGAGAGAAATCTTCAAAAATTATGACTCGGCATCATCTATTTATAACCCGTCAATTTTGGTAATCATAATTTGGCAAGATCTGCATCTTCAAACCGACTGAAAATCAGATGAGTATTTCAAAGACTTGTACTTTTAAGCATTGGGAGCTGAGTCAAATGAATTATTCTTCACAATTTTTCTCTGTGAGAAACCAACGTCAGCAAATTGATTATGAAGTTGGCCTATTGACCTGGATTTTCTAGAAGAAGGAAATAACAAGGAGTTAAGGATGATCAGGTGTCGGCTTACACGAGTTCTTAACTTGGAGCATAATCTATCAAAATTATTCTTGTGTTTGTTTTACAGGATCAGTTTAACATGGATAAATCCAAATTAAACTGGGGGCTAATGTCGGGGATATACCCCGCGGTATGACCCGGCTAGGACTTGGTGTTTCATTCGTGACCCGGCAGATTGTAAGCCGGCAGATGTTTAAGCCGCCAGATGTTTAAGCCAGATGTTTAAGCCAGCAGATGTTAAGCCAGATGTTTAAGCCGCCAGATGTTTAAGCCAGATGTTTAAGCCGGCAGATGTTAAGCCAGATGTTTAAGCCGCCAGATGTTTAAGCTGACAGATGTTTAAGTCAGATTATGACAGAGTCGCCTGGGGTTAATAAGCCCAAAACGTCAAGAAGCCCATGGAGAGAAGCCCGTGATGAGAAGTCAGAATAGTTTAAGTCTTAGTCCGAGATGGACTCTACATGTGACTCGCCCCTTCAACTTATATAAGGAGGGGCAGGGCACCCCAAGAAGGACAAGTAAGAAAATAATAGCTAAGGTTAGACACAACTAGGAGAGCCGGTTTACGGTGACTCCCTCGTGATGATTGATACGTCCATTTTGCATCATGCTTTTATATCAATATTTATTGCATTATGGGTTGTTATTACACGTTATGTCACAATACTTATGCCTATTCTCTCTTATTTTACAAGGTTTACATGAAGAGGAGAATGCCGGCAGCTGGAATTCTGGGCTGGAAAAGGAGCAAATATTACAGACCTATTCTGCACAGCTCCAAAAGTCCTGAAACTCCACGGAAGTCATTTTTTGGAATTAATAGAAAATATTGAGCGAAGAAAGTACCAGAGGGGGCCCACACCCTCGCCACGAGTGTGGGGGCGCGCCCTACCCCCCTGGGCGTGCCCCCTGCCTCGTGGGCCCCCTGGCAGGCCTCCGGTGCCCATCTTCTGCTATATGAAGTCATTAACCCTGGAAAAAATCATAAGCAAGATTTCGGGAAGAAACTCCGCCGCCACGAGGCGGAACCTTGGCGGAACCAATCTAGGGCTCCGGCAGAGCCGTTCTGCCGGGGAAACTTCCCTCCGGGAGGGGGAAATCATCGCCATTGTCATCACCAACAATCCTCTCGTCGGGAGGGGGCCAATCTCCATCAACGTCTTCACCAGCACCATGTCCTCTCAAAGCCTAGTTCATCTCTTGTATCCAATCTTTGTCCCAAAGCCTCAGATTGGT
Source organism: Triticum aestivum (assembly GCF_018294505.1). NCBI lineage: Eukaryota > Viridiplantae > Streptophyta > Magnoliopsida > Poales > Poaceae > Triticum > Triticum aestivum. The sequence continues at coordinate 499,992,779 of NC_057805.1, forward strand.
ACCTGTCGGTTGCTAGTAGTGTTGATTACTCCTTGTAGTTGATGCTGGTTGGTTTACTTGGTGGAAGATCATATGTTCAGATCCATTATGCATATTAATACCCCTCTGATTATGAACATGAATATGATTTGTGAGTAGTTACGCTTGTTCCTGAGGACATGGGAGAAGTCTTGCTATTAGTAGTCATGTGAATTTGGTGTTCGTTCGATATTTTGATGAGATGTATGTTGTCTTTCCTCTAGTGGTGTTATGTGAACGTCGACTACATGACACTTCACCATTATTTGGGACTAGAGGAAGGCATTGGGAAGTAATAAGTAGATGATGGGTTGCTAGAGTGACAGAAGCTTAAACCCTAGTTTATGAGTTGCTTCGTAAGGGGTTGATTTGGATCCATATGCTTCATGCTATGGTTAGGTTTACCTTAATACTTCTTTTGTAGTTGCGGATGCTTGCAATAGGGGTTAATCATAAGTGGGATGCTTGTTCAAGAAAGGACAGCACCCAAGCACCGGTCCACCCACATACCAAATTATCAAAGTAACGAACGCGAATCATATGAGCATGATGAAAACTAGCTTGACGACAATTCCCATGTGTCCTCGGGAGCGTTTCCTTCATATAAGAGTTTGTCCAGGCTTGTCCTTCGCTACAAAAAGGATTGGGCCATCTTGCTGCACTTTATTTACACTTGTTACTTGTTACTCGTTACAAATTATCTTATCACAAAACTATCTGTTACCGATAATTTTAGTGCTTGCAGAGAATACCTTGCTGAAAACCGCTTATCATTTCCTTCTGCTCCTCGTTGGGTTTGACACTCTTACTTATAGAAAGGACTACGATAGATCCCCTATACTTGTGGGTCATCGATGATAATAAGACCTAGCCACAAACAGCATGTAGGGTTGTTACCGGATGATGTTTCCCGGGGCCCGGAGCTGTCTAAACCCCTGTCTTGTGTTGCGTCTCTCGATTTCGATCAACCCCTCTCAAGCTACCACATAGATGTGTTGGCCTCACGACTAAGTCCTCACACTAGGACATCTGTCGTGACAATTCCACGATAACTACCCTATTGATCCGGCTTATACGCCTGGATTGAAAAATTATTTGGGGGCTTCTTATTTAATGGAACGGAGCTTTGTTTGTCCCTTGTAATAGGCTTGGACGCCATGTGTATTCACCAAAAATCTGGGTTATCCTGCCTTTGTATGCCTGCCACTCCGACCAGGTAATCCTGGAATGATTCGCCGTACTCTTGACAGTCAATCTTATAAAGACCCTGAACTTGTCAAAGTTAAAATGCTGATTGGTCATGTGAGGCCCGGTTTACAGGTTTGAATACAGGATTAACTCAGTGGCTGTGCGGCCCTTGAATAGCGCTTGATATTGAGGCTTGGCAGCCTATGAAACTTTGTTTTTCTGATTTATTATTTTTTATGAACATTGTTTTGGTTCATGTCCTTGTACCATATTGACATATGGTTTAAAATTGATTCAGGCCAGGTAGCCTTAATCTTTATGACTCATATTTGAGTATATCCGAGGTTTTGATAACCCGGCCTGGCTTTGGACGATAAGTCGCCAGTGTGCTTTGATTGTGTACTTAGAGCGCTGCGCTCTAAGTCTTTGGGATGTTACCCTTGCTACATCTGGCGTTGTAAGCCGGCAGTATGAACTGATCTCACAGGCCATGTAGCCTTGATTATATGACTCATCATTGAGCATCTTTGTTTTTAATAACCCGCCCTGATAGCAGACTTTAAGTCGCCAGGATAATTTTCCTTGAGCAATCAAAATGAGGATACTTCATGACTCCGGGTTGATACTGACCCCGGATTATAATTATCAAGGCATCACCATGGTATCAATCTACATGTATGTCTTTCAATAATGGTATGAATATTTTGGGTTGGGTAAACCGCCCTGGCTTTGGACGTTAAGTCGCCAGTATATATTTTCATTGCGCCATTGGTATTATGCGCCTATAAATCTTTGGGATTGACACCCTAACTGGGTGTGGCGATGTAAGCCGGCAATTTGAGCCAATCTTCCAGGTATATTTTTAAATTGTTGGATGAATATGCGAGGTTTGATAACCCACCCTGGTTTGGACGTTAAGTCGCCAGTATATTTTGGATTGCGCCATTGGAATTCATGCGCTTATAAATCATTGGATTATTACCCTCACTTGGCATGGCAATGTAAGCCAACAGTATAAATCAATCCTACAGGTATGTTTTCCTGGTTATATGAATATGCGAGGTTTGATAACCCGCCCTGACTTTTGACTTTAAGTCGCCAGTATGTTTAGGGTTGAATGGCCTTAATGCTAGTCTTTTCCATAATTACATAAGACTATATTATGTTTGGGTCGTTACCCGCCCGGGCTTTCGATGTTAAGTCGCCAGGGCATATGTTGTTCAAACTCTGTGCAGGATTTGCAGAACTATGACTTACATAAATGATTAAGTTCGAGCCCATCATCAAAAATTGAAATTGGTGTTCAAAAGGGTTATCAATTATTGATTTTCACAAAGGCTATAAGCCGCCGGGTTACAAAAACCCCGGATTACAATGGATGCGCATTAAGTCACCATCGGCCAAGAGCCACTGAGTATTTAAACTCCGGATTTACTTGTCAACTGATAAGGTATTCAAATCTTTAATAGCCAAACTTGGCTGGATTGTCATGATGATATTGAATGACTGAGGTTTTCATACCGAATTATATTATTCAAATCTTGAATAGCCAGCATGGCTGGATTTTTGATAACCAGTATTATGATTGAGGTTTTCAAAGTCGCTTCCGCGCAATGGCTATTATTTTATCAATGGATATGATTTATTCTACAATGGAAGGAATAGTCCCGAGTCACTGCAGTCTTATGACCCGGCACTTGGGTGCTACATTATTCAAGTTGAGATTACATCAAATATGCAAGTCCCATGTCACTGCCAGCATGCACCATGGAACTTGGGGGCTAATGCAAAGTCATCTTTTGCTCACCTTATTGAAGACCCGACTCATCACATCGTAATGAGCCAGCCCTTGGGGGCTACTAATTGCTCCTGTCAAAAATACAAAGTACACAAGCTTTAATCCATTATATTGAAGGGTCCATTGCTCAGTTGGTAGAGCACGAGACTCTTAACCTTATGGTCGTGGGTTCAAGCCCTAGGATGGAGGCTACATCATATGATGTTATTTTCAATGAAGTATATATAAAGTCCCAGCTCAGTATTGTCTTGCTGAGCCAGCCCTTGGGGGCTACATGTTGGTGTTCAAGCCTACACGTTGGTTGAAGTTTTTATGAGCATTAGGCAACTACAAGTCCCAGGTTGCTGCAAGCATGACAACCTGGCACTTGGGGGCTACATATGTGGAATATTCAGTTTTGACTAGTGACTAAGATGAACAGCCTAGATTTCTTCAAGGTTGCAACATTTATATTGAAGCAAGTCTTAAGCTGTTACTATGTTCCCTTCTTAAGACTTGGGGGCTACAAGTGATATGCATATGAGAGGTACATTTTCAAGCTTGATGTTAGTAACAATTATGACCCGGTGCCATCAATATTTACAAACCGGATATTTTGCCAATGATAAACCGGCAAGTTCTACATCTTCAAGCCGGTTGAAAATCAAATGAGTATTTCAAGATCAATATTTTTTTGGTGAAGCATTGGGAGCTGAATCAAATGAATTATTATTCACAATATTTTCTGTGAGAGACCAATGTCAGCAAATTGATTATGAGGCTGGCCTACTGACCCGGACTTTCCAGAAGAAGGAAATGACAAGGACTTAAGGATGATCAGGTGCCGGCTTACAAGAAATTTTAACCCGGAGCACAACTTGTCAAATTTGTTCTTGTGTTTATTTTGTAGGATCAGTTTAACATGGATAAATCCAAATTAAACTAAGGGCTAATGTCGGGGATATACCCCGCGGTGTAACCCGGCCGGATGTATGACCCGGCCGGACTTGGCGACTCACTGGTGACCTGCCCTAACACGGCGACTGACTAGTAACCCGCCCAGAGCAGGCGGCTCATTGGTGACCCGGCAGGCGGGTCGGAGGAGTGACAAGACCCGGTGGCCCAGAAGGCGGCTCGTGCGAAGGCCGACTCATATTATGGTGGGCCGGCTTAAGATGAAAGCATAAGGAATATTTCCCTTACAAGGAAGCAAGACCCGGACTTGTATCCGGCTTGTAATAGAAGATAGAATAGTCCTAATCCTAGTAGGACTTCACATGTAACCCGCCCCTCTAACTTATATAAGGGAGACAGGGCACCCCAAGAGGGACAAGATTCACGATCTTGACAAGTTAGGGTTAGACAGACAAGTCTATAGCTCTCAAGATAGAGCACCCTTGTAATCTTGTCATCATCATCAATATCAATGAAGCAGGATGTAGGCTTTTACCTCGACCGTGAGGGGCCAAACCTGGGTAAAAACCTCGCATCTCTCATCCCACTCAACCCCTTTCAAGCTACCACATAGATGCGCTGGCCTCACGACTAAGTCCTGGCACTAAGGACATCTGCTGTGACAAATCCACGACAAAGCCCATCATTGGAATATACAAGCCAAGTTTTATAATGAAAAATTCCCACTAGTATATGAAAGTGATATCGTAGAAGACACTCTATCATGAAGATCATGGTGCTACTTTGAAGCACAAGTGTGGCAAAAAGGGATAGTAACATTGTCCCTTCTCTCTTTTCTCTCATTTTTTTCTTTCTGTTTTTTCTTCTTTTTCTTTTTTTCTTTTTGTTGGGCCTTCATTTTTTGGCCTCTTTTTTTCGTCTGGAGTCTCATCCCAACTTGTGGGGGAATCACAGTCTCCATCATCCTTTCCTCACTTGGGACAATGTTCTAATAATGAAGATCATCACACTTTTATTTACTTACAAATCGATGCTTAGAACAAAATATTATTCTATGTGAATGCCTCAAGCGGTGGCAACTACATGATCATGCAAAGCAATATGACAATGATTATGTGTGTCATATAAATAGAACGGTGGAAAGTTGCATGGCAATATATCTCGGAATGGCTATGGAAATGCCATAATAGGTAGGTATGGTGGCTGTTTTGAGGATGGATATGTGGTGGGTTTATGGTACCAGCGAAAGTTGCACGGTACTAGAGAGGCTAGCTAGCAATGGCGGAAAGGTGAGAATGCGTATAATCCATGGACTCAACATTAGTCATAAAGAACTCACATACTTATTGCAAAAATCTATTAGTCATTGAAACAAAGTACTACGCGCATGCCCCTAGGGGGATAGATTGGTAGGAAAATACCATCGCTCGTCCCCGGCCGCCACTCATAAGGAAGACAATCAATAAATAAACCATGCTCCGACTTCATCACATAACGGTTCACCATACGTGCATGCTACGGGACTCACAAACCTTAACACAAGTATTTCTCAAATTCACAACTACTTACTAGCATGACTTTAATATCATCATCTTCATATCTCAAAACAATCATAAGGAATCAAACTTCTCATAGTATTCAATGCACTCTATATGAAAGTTTTTATTATATCCCTCTTGGATGCCTATCATATTAGGACTAATTTTATAACCAAAGAAAATTACCATGCTGTTCTAAAGACTCTCAAAATAATATAAGTGAAGTACGCGAGTTCATCAATTTCTATAAAATAAAACCACCGTTGTGCTCTAAAAAGATATAAGTGAAGCACTAGAGCAAAATTGCCTAGCTTGAAAGATATAAGTGAAGCACATAGAGCATTCTAATAAATCACGATTCATGTGTGTCTCTCCCAAAAGGTGTGTACAGCAAGGATGATTGTGGCAAACTAAAAAGCAAAGACTCAAATCATACAAGACGCTCCAAGCAAAACACATATCATGTGATGAATAAAAATATAGGCTCAAGTAAAATTACCGATAGACGAAGACGAAAGAGGGGATGCCTTCCCGGGGCATCCCCAAGCTTAGGCTTTTTGACATGCTTGAATATTACCTTGGGATGCCTTGGGCATCCCCAAGCTTAGGTGCTTGCCACTCCTTATTCCGTAGTCCATCAAATCCTTACACAAAGCTTGAAAACTTCACAACACAAAACTCAACAGAAAACCTCATAAGCTCCGTTAGTATAAGAAAATAAATCACCACTTTTGGTACTGTTGTGAACTCATTCTTTATTTATATTGGTTTAATATCTACTGTATTCCAACTTTTCCATGGTTCATACCCCCCGATACTAGCCATAGATTCATCAAAATAAGCAAACAACACATAGAAAACAGAATCTGTCAAAAACAGAACAGTCTGCGAAGATCCGAATTGTTCTAATACTTCTGTAACTCCAAAAATTCTGAACAATTAGGAAAACAGCAAGGAAAAGTATTGGGTTGTCTCCCAACTTAACAAGCGCTTTTCTTTAAAGCCTTTTAGCTAGGCATTGAGATTTTGATGATGCTCACATGAAAGATAGCAATTGAAACACGAAGAGAGCATCATGTAGCATGTGAAAAACATATCTAAGTCTAACATACTTCCTATGCATAGGCATCTTATAGGCAACCAAGTTATCAAGGAAAGCTAAAACTAGCATATGCAAAGAAGAAGAAAGAAACAATAGCAATCTCAACATAACGAGAGGTAATTTACTAACATGAGAATTTCTACAACCATATTTTCCTCTCTCATAATAATTACATGTAGGATCATAATCAAATTCAACAATATAACTATCACATAAAATATTCTCAACATGATCCACATGCATGCAAAGTTGTCACTCTTCCAAAATAGTGGGATTATCATCAAATAAAGTCATGACCTCTCCGAACCCACTTTTATCAAAAATTTCATAAGATTGAATATTCTCCAAATATGTGGGATCTAAAGTTGACACTCTTCCAAACCCACTTTCAATATTATTGCAAAAGCTATTATCAATCTCAAATTCATCATGGGGTTTAAATAAATTTTCAAGATCATAAGAAGAATCACCCCAATCATGGTCATTGCAACAAGTAGTGGACTGATGACCCACAAGTATTGGGGATCTATCGTAGTCCTTTCGATAAGTAAGAGTGTCGAACCCAATGAGGAGCAGAAGGAAATGACAAGCGGTTTTCAGCAAGGTATTCTCTGCAAGCACTGAAATTATCGGTAACAGATAGTTTTGTGATAAGGTAAATTGTAACGGGTAACAAGTAATAAAAGTAAATAAGGTGCAGCAAGGTGGCCCAATCCTTTTTGTAGAAAAGGACAAGTCTGGACAAACTCTTATATAAAGGAAAGCGTTCCCGAGGACACATGGGAATTATCGTCAAGCTAGTTTTCATCACGCTCATATGATTCCCGTTCGTTACTTTGATAATTTGATATGTGGGTGGACCGGTGCTTGGGTACTGCCCTTCCTTGGACAAGCATCCCACTTATGATTAACCCCTCTTGCAAACATCCGCAACTACAAAAGAAGTATTAAGGTAAAACCTAACCATAGCATGAAACATATGGATCCAAATCAGCCCCTTACGAAGCAACGCATAAACTAGGCTTTAAGCTTCTATCACTCTAGCAACCCATCATCTACCTATTACTTCCCAATGCCTTCCCCTAGGCCCAAACAATGGTGAAGTGTCATGTAGTCGACGTTAACATAACACCACTAGAGGAAAGACAACATACATCTCATCAAAATATCGAATGAATACAAAATTCAGATGACTACTTATAGCAAGACTTCTCCCATGTCCTCAGGAACAAACGTAACTAATCATAAATCATATTCATGTTCATAATCGGAGGGGTATTAATATTCATAAAGGATCTGAACATATGATCTTCCACCAAATAAACCAACTAGCATCAACTATAAGGAGTAATCAACACTACTAGCAACCCACAGGTACCAATCTGAGGTTTTGAGACAAAGATTGGATACAAGAGATGAACTAGGGTTTGAGAGGAGACGGTGTTGGTGAAGATGTTAATGGAGATTGACCCCCTCCCGGAGAGGATCGATGGTGATGATTTCCCCCTCCCGGAGGGATGTCTCCCCGGCAGAACAGCTCTGCCGGAGCCCTAGATTGGTTCCGCCAAGGTTCCGCCTCGTGGCGGCGGTGCTTCGTCCCGAAAGCTTCTCCCTGATTTTTTTCCAGGGCGAAAGACTTCCTATAGCCAAAGATGGGCACCGGAGGCCTGCCAGGGGGCCCACGAGGCAGGGGGCGCGCCCAGGGGGTAGGTATGAATCAGAAACTTCATTGAAAACTAACAAACTATGATCTCGGTCATTGAAGCAATTGCAATTTATCATAACATCGGAAAGAGTCAATATAAGAGATTTTCAGCATGTCCACATACTCAACTATCATTTAGTCTTTCACAATTGCTAACACTCACGCAATACTTATGGGTATGGAGTTTTAATCGGACACAGAGAAAGATAGGGGCTTATTGTGGCACCCCGGCTCAGAGCAAACCGGTTTACCTTGCATTGCCAGCCCAGAGATCAAGTCTTCTGACAATACACAACAACATGGTACAGAAACAACCGCTTTATTGATGCTAGTGGATTACATAAGTCTGATATTACATCAAGATACGAGGCCAAGCGGCACGCACGGTGCTACTAGACAGTATGTACATTATTTAATGAACATGACGGGGGCCTCGATCACACAAACTACGTGGCAGCGGAAGAACGACGAAGTGGAGCTCCATAGCACAGCGACACCGACGTGGACACGGCCTAGACGCGAGATGCGCTCTGATGCGAACCGACTTGCCTGAAAGCTGGCATAACACGCCAGGTCAGTACATTGAATGTACTTGCAAGCTCACAACAAACATAAGACAGATGACAGACAATATCATGATATTTAATCAGATTAATGCAATGCAAGAACTACTATCGATGCAATACAAATGATACGTGCACTGAGCCAAACGGACTCACTTACCAGACGGTTACCTCGTAACCAAACGGTGACCATGCCGGGGTCACATCTGAAACCAATCACTCATGCCGGGGTCACATCTGAAACGAATCATAATGCATCACAAAAATCATTTTACTTTGCAAGATTAATTAAAAGTTGATCCATGGTGTGACTTACTCACGAGTTATGCCCATAACCGAGGACGCGGCTATCGATAAATTAAATACACGCTGCAGAGGTAGCGCACCTTACCCACACTACGGAACACCTGGCCTCTCATTCCCATTCGGGTGGACCAAAGCGTTCTGACGAAACCCTCCCTTTGTCATGCACTCTCCCCGGCCACTCCGACCAACTCCCTCTCAGGGCTAGGTCTTGGGTGGCCCCGTGTCTACCAAAGACACCAACGGCCACCGTCGTGGCAAAACGGTCCCAAACGGGGACAAGGTACCATAATAACAAAAACGAGCACACAAGGTTACGTCTGCCTACCGGGCCAGGGTATGCACGCCCATAACCTTCCCTCGCGGGAGGCACCGGTGGGAGTCACAACAAAAGACCGAATCAAGACCTTCCCACAAGGTAAATGTGGTCGCACTGAATAAAAACCCGATTCAGTGGCACCATGATGTGATCAACATCATATTCAAGTTGAACTTAATCAAATTTAACTTTGATAAAAACTTTTTATCAATAATATGATATAATGCCATAATCATGCAACTACTCATCATGCAAAGCAATCAACTCATAATCATGGATCAAACTTAACAATATAATTATCTTGCAATACTCAAAATCAAAACTTCTCTGGTTATAACTCATTTTTATTATCATGCAATATTTTTATTAGTTCATCATTTAAATAGAGGTATCACTTAATAAAAGAACTTTCATTATTTACCATAACAATATAGCTAGTGCAAAATCTTATTCTACTTGACCAAACAAGTTCATGCATTCAACTAGTAACTAAAACAAGCATATCAAGCAGGATAAAATAACTAATAATTAACCAGATTTATTTATCAAATTTTAAATGCAAATAAGAACTTATATTCAAGTAGAAAATCATAGATATTGAAATAACAGCATCCAAATGCTGGTGTGGCTTGCCTTAGTGTAGAGGAGGATCATACCCATCTTGGTTTGCTTCAAGACAAGCTTCTCCTTCTGAAAAGAATTTAAAACCACAAAAACAATTATCAAAACACATTCTGAAAATCACCAGAAATTCTAGACAGCAAGGAAAAATCCACCTTTTGGTGTGCTACTAGAGCTTTATGAAACAAAGACAACGCAAAAAGAATCAAATCATCTTGACTTATGGCTTAGGAATGGTGGCTGGTCAAAGTTTAGTCAAATTTCTGAATAATATTTGAATTAAACAGAAATCCTGGGGCGTGACGTCGAAGGCGTAAACAGAAAAGGCGCCTCCACTCGTACCACTTCGGGCGCGAGTGGTGAGGCCGACAGGTGGGTCCCGCGCATCAGGAGAGAGAGGGCGAGCGCGAGATCAGAGAGAGGCGAGGCTTCGCCGGAGCTCACGCCGGCGACGAGGGGGTTGGGGCTAGGCTAGAGGGAAAGGATTGAAGCTGGGCTCGTGGCGCACCTGCCCGTACCCGTGGCTTGGCGTGGGGTGGACGGAGCTGCTCGCGGTTCAGCTCGCAAGCCTCGGTGGCGGACGGGGTTCGCCGGAGAGGTTGAAGACGACGGCTAGGGGTGGCTCCGAGGGCTCAGCGGCGTCCAGGCAGCACCAAAAGGTCCCCAATGCCCCGCTCGAGCAGCTGATTGAGCTCGAGAGGCTCCGGAGAGCGGTGGCCGTGCTGCGGGGGTCGGCGGAGTTGTCTGGTCAGGGCGACGGGCAGAGGCCTTCCCGACGGAGCTGATGTTCGTCTACGTGTTCGTGGAGGTGGTGTGGAGTGGTGCTTGGCTAGAAATCGAGGAGGGGTGCGCTATATATAGGCAGAGCGAGGGGGATGTGTCGCCGTCGGAGCTCTCTGGACACGTGGCGAACGGCAACGAAAAGCTCCAGTGCGAGGGGGCAAACACTCAGCGTCAACGCAGGAGCTTGCCCACGCTCGCGGACGAGCACAGGAGGCGGTGGAGGAAGCAGACAAGCACACGCACGCACTGTGGCTTTTGGCCATGATGTGCCCGTGCTTGCTGCGGCGGCTCCGGCGTCGGCGAGCGCCAGGGAGAGGTCAAGGGTGATGGGTCGACGCTGTAGGTGCAGCGCGGCAGGCGTCGGCGAGCGCTAGAACGAGCACGCGCGAAACAGAGAAGAAAGCGCTAGCCAGAGCGCGTCGAGACGTTGCCAGGCGCCTTGTCTTCACGCGGTCACCACACTGGCATGGTCAAGACAACGCCTAGGCGTAGCCAAACCTTGTCTACGCTTTCGTCCATGCAGTGTTTAGTCTAGGAGTGGTGATAGCTCATACCTAGGCCGACCAGATTGGACTCAACTAAGCTGACAAGTTTCTGACCAGAAACTTGGTCGCCAAGTTAAGCAATCTTCTAGAAGGCCATTAGGGCTGATCTCCTGGGGTTTAGGGTTTCTTAGGAGGGTGTTTAAGCTCAAGAAAGATCAGGTCCAAAAGATAAGGGAAAAATGCACTTGTTGTGCAATGTGCATCTTTGGTCCAGAATAGAAATGATTTCCTATAGCAAAAATATTCCAAAAAGTGATGCAATATTTTTTGCATGGGAAGGTGTGCCAAGGTTCTAAGAATATTCGGGAATTATTTCAGATTTTTCTGGGCAAGAAAAATTGGGGTTGCTTTGGAGCACAAGTTTCTGAATTGAATTTCTGAGAGAAAAATGAATATTTTTCTTTTATGAAAAATATTCATTTGATTATTTTAGGGATTTATTAGAGGAATGAAGTAGATAGTCACTTGGGTGAAAGTCAAGGATATGCCCAAGTGACAAGTCCATTTGAAATGATTTCAAAATCCAAATCAAGTCAGGGCAAAATCACGGCAAAAAACCATGTCCGGAAGAAGGGAGAAGACAAGTCCGAAAAAAGAGAGAAGGCAAAATCCAGGCTGTCACAAACCTCCCCCACTTAGGATGAATCTCGTCCTCGAGATTCGGTTGCTTGGGAAAACCACTCTGGGTATGCAGTCCTTAAAAATTCCTCTCTTTCTCAGGTTGCTTCCTCTTCGGTGTGATGCTCCCACTCAACCTTGTAAAACCTTATTTCTTTGCTGCGAGTGACCCTTTCTGTCTGATCCAATATTCTGATTGGCTTTTCCTCATCAGTCAAATCCTTAGCCAATTCTATCTCTGCCATATCAGTCCCCTTCTCCAGTGGCGAGGTACATCTCCTTAGCTATGAGACGTGGAACACATTGTGTACTTCTGACAGTTCCGGTGGCAATTCCAACTGATATGCAACTGATCCGACTCTAGCCATGACGGGGAATGGACAGATATATCTGGGTGCCAATTTTCCGCGGGTCTAAAACCTCTTGACTCCTTTCATAGGGGTGACTCAGAGATATACGTGTTCTCCGGGTTCGAAACTGATCTGACGATGTTTGGCATCACAGTAGCTCTTCTGTCGGGATTTGGCCAGCTACAGTCTGTTTCGGATTTCCTTAACTTGCTTCTCTGCCTCGAGCATTAAATCAGTTTCAAAAATGCGGCTGTCTCCGGTTTGAGACCAGTTCAATGGAGTGTGGCATTTTCGGCCATACAGAGCTTCATAGGGTGACATCTTTAAGCTGGCCTGGAAGCTGTTGTTGTAGGAAAACTCGGCATAGGGCAGACAGTCTTCCCACTTAGTTCCTTGGGCCAATACACATGCCCGGAGCATATCTTCGAGTATTTGATTTACTCGCTCAGTCTGTCCATCTGTCTGAGGATGATAAGCCGTGCTGTATTTCAGAGCGGTCCCCAAGGCTTGATGTAGTCGGGACCAAAATGCGGAGGTGAAGAGAGATCCCCTGTCGGAGGTGATAGTCTTGGGTACTCCATGCAGACTGACGATTCTTGACACATACAGCTGTGCGAGTTGATTTGCATGGTATGTGGTCCGGATAGGGAGGAAGTGTGCCACCTTTGTTAAGGTGTCCACTATGACCCATATTGCGTCGTTTCCTCGGTGAGACCTTGGTAATCCGGTGATGAAATCCATGCAGATGTCGTCCCATTTCCATTGGGATATCGGCAGAGGTTCGAGGAGTCCGACGGGTTTTTGGTGTTCCGCCTTTATCTTGTTGCATATATCGCAACATGCCACAAAGTATGTGATGTCTTTCTTCATTCCAGCCCACCAAAACACTTGACGGAGATCCTCATACATTTTGGTACCACCGGGGTGAATTGAGTATGGCGCTTCATGTGCTTCTGCCAGTATTTTCTTCTTCAGACTTTCTTGATTGGGTACGCAAAGGCTTCCTCGGAATCTTAATGAACCTCGCTGATCCCTAGAGAAACCCGGTGCATGCCCTTGGTGCATCTTTTGGACATATATTTTCAACATTTTATCATCTGCCTGAGCACCGCGGATTTCTTCTTCGAGAGTAGGGGAAACCTCCAATATGTTGGCAAGGCAGGCATCGGTGATTACCAAATTGAGCTGCATGATTTCTTCATAAAGCTCAGGAGGCAAGGAATCCATTAGAGTATTAAGGTTGGCTGGTTTGCGGCTGAGGGCGTCAGCCACCACATTAGCTTTGCCCAGGTGATAATTTATTCCGAGGTCGTAGTCCTTAACCAGCTCGAGCCATCTTCGCTGTCAAAGGTTCAAATCGGGCTGAGTGAATATATACTTGAGACTCTTGTGGTCGGTAAATATCTGGCACTTCTTTCCAATCAGATAGTGTCTCCAGATCTTTAAAGCGTGCACCACCGCGGCCAATTCCAAATCATGAGTAGGATAGTTTCCTTCGTGTTGCCGCAGTTGTCGGGATGCATAAGCCACCACTTTGCCATCTTGTAAGAGTACACATCCCAGCCCTTTTCGGGATGCGTCGCAGTAGACATCAAAACTGCGGTAGATGTCTGGGAGAGTTAATACCGGTGCTCACGTCAGCCTGATTTTTAACTCATTGAAACTCCGTTCGCATTCCTCAGTCCATTCAAACTTCTTGTCCTTCTTTAGGAGCTCAGTCATGGGCTTGGCGATCTTGGAGAATCCTTCAATAAAATGGCGATAATAGCCAACTAGTCCAAGGAAACTCCGGATTTCTGAAACTGTTGTGGGTGCGGACCAATCAAGTAAATCCTTCGCCTTGCTTGGATCCACTGAGATTCCTTCTACCGAGTGGACATGCCCGAGAAATCCCACTTGCTGGAGCCAGAACTCACATTTGCTGAATTTGGCATATAGTTGATGGTCGCGAAGCCTTTGTAAAACTGCTCAGAGATGTTCCTTGTGTTCGTCCTTGCTCGGGTTGTGAACGCGGTCTTCGGAATATCTTCCTTCTTTATCTTGAGCTGATGATATCCGGTCCTCAAATCAATTTTGGAGAATACTTTGGCCCCGCTGAGTTGATCAAACACATCGTTAATCCTTGGCAGTGGAAACTTGTTTTTGATGGTGACTTCATTCAACTATCGATAGTCTACACACATTCGTAGACTGCCATCCTTTTTGTCCACGAAGATTGCTGGTGATCCCCATGGTGAAGTGCTTGGACGGATGTATCCTTTTTGCAGCATCTCATCCAGTTGTTTCTTCCATTCCACCAATTCTGATGAAGGCATCCGATAACATTTCTTGTGTATCGGGGTGGTTCCAGGTACCATGTCAATTGCAAACTCCAATTCTCGGTCTGGTGGCATGCCTGGTAATTCTTCAGGAAATACATCTGGATACTCACTGACCACTGGAATTAATTCCACTTCTTCTGCCACTGCTGCGAAAACCATATCTTTCGTGGGTATGCGCTTGCGGGCATAGAAACTTGTGGTGCGGCCTTCCATGTTTTTCAGGGTAACTTCTCTGGTCGCACGGCTGATGCATACTTGGTATTGGGTTAACCAATTCATACCCAGAATAACATCTAGTTTGTTGGAGTCGATGATTATCAAAGATGTTGGAAACTTGACGCCCTTGATGTCAATTTCCAAATTACGGCGGACGAGATTGCTTCTGAGTAGGGATCCCGGGGATGGTACCAGCATGCGCTTTCCCAAAATCGAGCAAAGAAAATTGTTTTGGGAAGCAAAACTCTGCGAAATAAAAGAGTGGGAAGCCCCAGAGTCAAATAAAATTACGGCGGGTATGTCATTAACAAGAAACATACCAATGACGACTTCCGGGTCCTCTTGGGCTTCGTCTGCGGAGATATGATGGATTTGCCCTTGAATCATATCTGGGGCAGAATCCGGCTCCATGTAGTTGACTTGCGGATGGAATGGAGCTGCTTGTTTGTTGTTCTTGGGACACTGTCTGGCGTAGTGTCCGGTTTGACCATAGCTGAAGCATGAATTCTTGCGCTGACAATCCTCGCGCACCGGGCTGATCACGACATTCTTGACTTGAGTGGTAGTCTTGTTGACATTCTGCTGCCAGTTGGGTTTGTACTCAACTTGAGTCTGTTGCCAAGTACGAGCCTTCTGCACTGGGTGCATATCCTTCTTCGGCTTGAATTTGCGCTTGTGGTCGTTAACAACAGGCTTGCTGCCATGTAGGAGCTTGTGTTCCCTCTCTGCGATGAGGGCCTTGTTCACCAGAGTCAGGAAGTCCTGGAAATCAAACATGCTGATGTTGGAAATATTCCCTAGAGGCAATAATAAAATGGTTATTATTATATTTCCTTGTTCATGATAATTGTCTATTGTTCATGCTATAATTGTATTAACTGGAAACCGTAATACATGTGTGAATACATAGACCACAAGATGTCCCTAGTAAGCCTCTAGTTGACTAGCTCGTTGATCAATAGATGGCTATGGTTTCCTGACCATGGACATTGGATGTCATTGATAACGGGATCACATCATTAGGAGAATGATGTGATGAACAAGACCCAATCCTAAGCATAGCACAAGATCGTGTAGTTCGTTTGCTAAGAGCTTTTCTAATGTCAAGTATCGTTTCCTTAGACCATGAGATTGTGCAACTCCCGGATACTGTAGGAATGCTTTGGGTGTACCAAACGTCACAACGTAACTGGGTGGCTATAAAGGTGCACTACACGTATCTCCGAAAGTGTCTCTTGGGTTGGCACGAATTGAGACTGGGATTTGTCACTCCGTATGACGGAGAGGTATCTCTGGTCCCACTCGGTAATGCATCATCATAATGAGCTCAATGTGACTGCCACGGGATCATGCGTTATGGAACGAGTAAAGAGACTTGCCGGTAACGAGATTGAACGAGGTATTGGGATACCGACGATCGAATCTCGGGCAAGTAACATACCGATAGACAAAGGGAATTGTATACGGGATTGATTGAATCCCCGACATCGTGGTTCATCCGATGAGATCATCGTGGAACATGTGGGAGCCAATATGGGTATCCAGATCCCGCTATTGGTTATTGGCCGGAGAGGTGTCTCGGTCATGTCTGCATGGTTCCCGAACCCGTAGGGTCTACACACTTAAGGTTCGGTGACGCTAGAGTTGTTATGGGAAATAGTATGTGGTTACCGAAGGTTGTTCGGAGTCCTGGATGAGATCCCGGACATGACGAGGAGCTCTGGAATGGTCCGGAGGTGAAGATCGGTATATTGGACGAAGGGTATTGGAGTCCGGAATTGTTCCGGGGGTACCAGGCTATGGCCAGCATGTCCGAAAGGGGTTTCGGAGGCCCCAGCAAGCGTTGGGGGGCCTTATGGGCCAAGGGGAAGGGGCAAACCAGCCCACTAAGGGGCTGTGCGCCCCTCCCAACCCCTCTCACGTAACCAGGAGAGGTGGGGGCGCCACCCCTAGGGCAGCCGCCCCTCCCGGCTTGGGGGGCAAGTTTCCTAGGGGGTGGGGGCGCCCAAACCCATCTAGGGTTTCCCCTGGCCGCCGCCTCCTCCTCTAGATCCATCTAGAGGGGCCGGCCCCCTCTCCCCTTCCCCCTATGTATAGTGAGGGGGTGGGAGGGCAGCCACACCCTTCCATTGGCGCAGCCCCTTCCTCCTCATACATCTCCTCCTCCTCCGTAGTGCTTGGCGAAGCCCTACCGCAGAACCACGAGCTCCATTGCCACCACGTCGTCGTGCTGCTGGAGTTCTCCCTCAACTTCTCCTCTCCCCTTGCTGGATCAAGAAGGAGGAGACGTTCCCGGGCTGTACGTGTGTTGAACGCGGAGGCGCCGTCCGTTCGGCGCTAGATCGGATCTTCCGCGATTTGAATCGCTGCGAGTACGACTCCATCAACCGCGTTCTTGTAACGCTTCTGCTTAGCGATCTTCAAGGGTATGAAGATGCACTCCCTCTCTCTCGTTGCTAGCATCTCCTAGATTGATCTTGGTGACACGTAGGAAAATTTGAATTATTGCTACGTTCCCCAACAGTGGCATCAGGAGCTAGGTCTATGCGTGGATTCTATGCACAAGTAGAACAAAAAGTAGTTGTGGCGATGATTTGTTCAATTTGCTTACCGTTACTAGTCTTATCTTGATTCGGCGGCATTGTGGGATGAAGCGGCCCGGACCGACCTTACACGTACTCTTACGTGAGACAGGTTCCACCGACTGACATGCACTTGATGCATAAGGTGGCTAGCGGGTGTCTGTCTCTCCCAATTTAGTCGGATCGGATTCGATGAAGAGGGTCCTTATGAAGGGTAAATAGAAATTGGCATATCACCGTTGTGGCTTTTGCGTAGGTAAGAAACGTTCTTGCTAGAAACCCATAGCAGCCACGTAAAACATGCAACAACAATTAGAGGACGTCTAACTTGTTTTTGCAGGGTATGCTATGTGATGTGATATGGCCAAAAGGATGTGATGAATTATATATATGTGATGTATGAGATTGATCATGTTCTTGTAATAGGAATCACGACTTGTATGTCGATGAGTATGACAACCGGCAGGAGCCATAGGAGTTGTCTTAATTTATTGTATGACCTGCGTGTCAATGAAAAACGCCATGTAATTACTTTACTTTATTGCTAACCGTTAGCCATAGTAGTAGAAGTAATAGTTGGCGAGACAACTTCATGAAGACACGATGATGGAGATCATGATGATGGAGATCATGGTGTCATGCCGGTGACGAAGGTGATCATGCCGCGCCTCGAATATGGAGATCAAAAGGCGCAAGATGATATTGGCCATATCATGTCACTTTATGATTTGCATGTGATGTTTGTCATGTTTACATCTTATTTGCTTAGAACGACGGTAGCATAAATAAGATGATCCCTCACTAAAATTTCAAGAGATGTGTTCCCCCTAACTGTGCACCGTTGCGAAGGTTCGTTGTTTCGAAGCACCACGTGATGAGCGGGTGTGATAGATTCTAACGTTCGCATACAACGGGTGTAAGCCAGATTTACACATGCGAAACACTTAGGTTGACTTGACGAGCCTAGCATGTACAGACATGGCCTCAGAACACAAGAGACCGAAAGGTCGAACATGAGTCGTATAGTAGATACGATCAACATGGAGATGTTCACCGATGATGACTAGTCCATCTCACGTGATGATCGGACACGGCCTAGTTGACTCGGATCATGTATCACTTAGATGACTAGAGGGATGTCTATCTGAGTGGGAGTTCATTAAATAATTTGATTAGATGAACTTAATTATCATGAACATAGTCAAAAGGTCTTTGCAAATTATGTCGTAGCTTACGCTTTAGTTCTACTGTTTAAGATATGTTCCTAGAGAAAATTTAGTTGAAAGTTGATAGTAGAAATTATGCGGACTGGGTCCGTAAACTGAGGATTATCCTCATTGCTGCGCAGAAGGCTTATGTCCTTAATGCACCGCTCGGTGTGCTGAACCTCGAGCGTCGTCTGTGGATGTTGCAAACATCTGACATACACGTTTTGATGACTACGTGATAGTTCAGTGCGTAATACTAACGGTTTAGAATTGAGGCGCCAAAGACGTTTTTGAAACGTCGCAGAACATATGAGATGTTCCAAAGACTGAAATCGGGATTTCAGACTAGTGCCCACGTCAAGAGGTATGAGACCTCTGACAAGTTTCTTAAGCCTGCAAACTAAGGGAGAAAAGCTCAATCGTTGAGCATGTGCTCAGATTGTCTGAGTACTACAATCGCTTGAATCGAGTGGGAGTTAATCTTCCAGACGAGATAGTGATGGTTCTCCATAGTCACTGCCACCAAGCTATTAGAGCTTCGTGATGAACTATAACATATCAGGGATAGACATGATGATCCTTGAGCAACTCGCGATGTTTGACACCGCGAAAGTAGAAATCAAGTAGGAGCATCAATTGTTGATGGTTAGTAAAACCACTAGTTTCAAGAAGGGCAAGGGAAAGAAGGGATACTTCATGAAACGGCAAATCAGTTGCTGCTCTAGTGAAGAAACCCAAGGTTGAACCCAAACCCGAGACTAAGTGCTTCTGTAATGAGGGGAACGGCCACTGAAGCAGAACTACCCTAGATACTTGGTAGATGAGAAGGCAGGCAAGGTCGACAGAAGTATATTGGATATACATTATATTAATGTGTACTTTACTAGTACTCCTAGTAGCACTAGGGTATTAGATACCGGTTCGGTTTCTAAGTGTTGGTAACTCGAAATAAAAGGCTACGGAATAAACGGAGACTAGCTAAAGGTGAGATGACGATATGTGTTGGAAGTGTTTCCAAGGTTGAAGTGATCAAACATCGCACGCTCCCTCTACCATCGAGATTGGTGTTAAACCTAAATAATTGTTATTTGGTGTTTGCATTGAGCATAGACATGATTGGATTATGTTTATCACAATACGGTAATTCATTTAAGGAGAATAATGGTTACTCTGTTTATTTGAGTAATACCTTCAATGGTCTTGCACCTAAAATGAATGGTTTATTGAATCTCGATCGTAGTGATACACATGTTCATGCCAAAAGATATAAGATAGTAATGATAGTACCACATACTTGTGGCACTGCCATTTGAGTCATATTGGTATAAAACGCATGAAGAAGCTCCATGTTGATGGATCTTTGGACTCACTCATTTTTGAAAAGATTGAGACATGCGAACCATGTCTATTGGTAGATATGCATGAAGAAACTCCATGCAGATGGATCGTTTGGACTCGCTTGATTTGGAATCACTTGAGACATGCAAATCATACCACATGGGCAAGATGACTGAAAGGCCTCATTTTCAATAAGATGAAACAAGAGAGCAACTTGTTGGATGTAATACATTTGATGTGTGCAGTCCAACGAGTGCTGAGGCACGCAGTGGATATCGTTATGTTCTTACTTCACAGATGATTTGAGTAGATGCTAAGAATATTTACTTGATGAAACACAAGTCTGAATTATTGAAAGGTTCAAGTAATTTCAGAGTGAAGTTGAAGATCGTCGTGACAAGAGGATAAAATGTCTATGATATGATCATAGAGATATCTGAGTTACGAGTTTGGCACACAATTAAGACATTGTGGAAATTGTCTCACAACTAATACCGCCTGGAACACCATAGTGTGATGGTGTGTCCGAACATCATAACTGCACCCTATTGGATATGGTGCATACCATGATGTCTCTTATCGAATTACCACTATCGTTTATGGGTTAGGCATTAGAGACAACCGCATTCACTTTAAATAGGGCACCACGCAATTCCGTTGAGACGACACCGTATGAACTATGGTTTAGAGAAACCTAAGCTGTCGTTTCTTAAAAGTTTGGGACTACAACGCTTATGTTGAAAAGTTTCAGGCTGATAAGCTCGAACCCAAAGCGGATAAATGCATCTTCATAGAATACCCAAAACAGTTGGGTATACCTCCTATTTCAGATCTGGAAGCAAAAGTGATTGTTTCTAGAAACGGGTCCTTTCTCGAGGAAAAGTTTCTCTCGAAAGAATTGAGTGGGAGGATGGTGGAGACTTGATGAGGTTATTGAACCGTCACTTCAACTAGTGTGTAGCAGGGCACAAGAAGTTGTTCCTGTGGCACCTACACCAATTGAAGTGGAAGCTTATGATAGTGATCATGAAACTTCGGATCAAGTCACTACCAAACCTCGTAGGACGACAAGGATGCGTACTACTTCAGAGTGGTACGTAATCCTGTCTTGGAAGTCATGTTGCTAGACAACAATGAACCTACGAGCTATGGAGAAACGATGGGGGGCCCGGATTCCGACGAATGGCTCGAGACCATAAAATCCGAGAGAGGATCCATGTATAAAACCAAAGTATAGACTTTGGAAGAACTACTTGATGGTCGTAAGGTTGTTGGGTGCAGATGGATTTTAAAAGGAAGAAGGACAATGATGGTAAGTGTCACCATTAAGAAAGCTCGACTTGTCGTTAAGATGTTTTCCGACAAGTTCAAGGAGTTGACTACGATGAGACTTTCTCACTCGTAGCGATGCTAAGAGTCTGTTGGAATTATATTAGCAGTTACTGCATTATTTATGAAATCTTGCAGATAGGATGTCAAAACATTGTTTCCTCGACGAATTTCTTGAGGAAAGGTTGTATGTGATACAACCAGAAGGTTTTGTCAATCCTGAAAGATGCTACCAAGTATGCAAAGCTCCAGCAATCCTTCTAAGGACTGGAGTAAGCATCTCGGAGTTGGAATGTACGCTTTGATGAGATGATCAAAGATTTTGGGTTTATACAAAGTTTATGAGAAACTTGTATTTCCAAAGAAGTGAGTGGGAGCACTATAGAATTTTTGATGAGTATATGTTGTTAACATATTGTTGATCAGAAATGATGTAGAATTTCTGGAAAGCATACAGGGTTATTTGAAAAGTGTTTTTCAATGGAAAACCTGGATTAAGCTACTTGAACATTGAGCATCAAGATCTATAAGGATAGATCAAAAACGCTTAATAATACTTTCAAATGAATACATACCGTGACAACATTTTGAAGGAGTTCAAAATAGATCAGCAAAGAAGGAGTTCTTGGCTGTGTTACAAGGTGTGAGTATTGAGTAAGACTCAAGACCTGACCACGGCAGAAGAGAGAGAAAGGACGAAGGTCGTCCCCTATGCTTTAGGTGTAGGCTCTACAGTATGCTATGCTGTGTACTGCACCTGAATTGTGCCTTGCCATGAATTAGTCAAGGGGTACAAGAGTGATCCATGAATGGATCACATGACAGCGGTCGAACTTATCCTTAGTAACTAGTGGACTAAGGAATTTTCTCGATTATGGAGGTGGTAAAAGAGTTCGTCGTAAAAGGTTACGTCGATGCAAACTTTGACACTAATCCGGATGACTCTGAGTAGTAAACCGGATTCGTATAGTAGAGCAGTTATTTGGAAAAGCTCCAAGTAGTGCGTGGTAGCTGCATCTACAAGATGACATAGAGATTTGTAAAGCACACACGGATCTGAAAGGTTCAGACCCATTGACTAATGACCTCTCTCACAAGCGAGATATGAACAAACCCCATGGGTGTTGGATTCATTACAATCACATAGTGATGTGAACTAGATTATTGACTCTAGTGCAAGTGGGAGACTGTTGGAAATATGCCCTAGAGGCAATAATAAAATGGTTATTATTATATTTCCTTGTTCATGATAATTGTCTACTGTTCATGCTATAATTGTATTAACTGGAAACCGTAATACATGTGTGAATACATAGACCACAAGATGTCCCTAGTAAGCCTCTAGTTGACTAGCTCGTTGATCAATAGATGGTTATGGTTTCCTGACCATGGACATTGGATGTCGTTGATAACGGGATCACATCATTAGGAGAATGATGTGATGGACAAGACCCAATCCTAAGCATAGCACAAGATCGTGTAGTTCATTTGCTAAGAGCTTTTATAATGTCAAGTATCGTTTCCTTAGACCATGAGATTGTGCAACTCCCGGATATTGTAGGAATGCTTTGGGTGTACCAAACGTCACAACGTAACTGGGTGGCTATAAAGGTGCACTACAGGTATCTCCGAAAGTGTCTCTTGGGTTGGCACGAATCGAGACTGGGATTTGTCACTCCGTATGACGGAGAGGTATCTCTGGTCCCACTCGGTAATGCATCATCATAATGAGCTCAATGTGACTAATGAATTAGCCACGGGATCATGCGTTACGGAACGAGTAAAGAGACTTGCCGGTAACGAGATTGAACGAGGTATTGGGATACCGACGATCGAATCTCGGGGAAGTAACATACCGATAGACAAAGGGAATTGTATACGGGATTGATTGAATCCCCGACATCGTGGTTCATCCGATGAGATCATCGTGGAACATGTGGGAGCCAATATGGGTATCCAGATCCTGCTATTGGTTATTGGCCGGAGAGGTGTCTAGGTCATGTCTGCATGGTTCCCGAACCCGTAGGGTCTACACACTTAAGGTTCGGTGACGCTAGAGTTGTTATGGGAAATAGTATGTGGTTACCGAAGGTTGTTCGGAGTCCCGGATGAGATCCCGGACATGACGAGGAGCTCCGGAATGGTCCGGAGGTGAAGATCGGTATATTGGACGAAGGGTATTGGAGTCCGGAATTGTTCCGGGGGTACCAGGCTATGGCCAGCATGTCCGAAAGGGGTTTCGGAGGCCCCAGCAAGCGTTGGGGGGCCTTATGGGCCAAGGGGAAGGGGCAAACCAGCCCACTAAGGGGCTGTGCGCCCCTCCCAACCCCTCTCACGTAACCAGGAGAGGTGGGGACGCCACCCCTAGGGCAGCCGCCCCTCCCGGCTTGGGGGGCAAGTTTCCTAGGGGGTGGGGGCGCCCAAACCCATCTAGGGTTTCCCCTGGCCGCTGCCTCCTCCTCTAGATCCATCTAGAGGGGCCGGCCCCCTCTCCCCTTCCCCCTATGTATAGTGAGGGGGTGGGAGGGCAGCCACACCCTTCCATTGGCGCAGCCCCTTCCTCCTCATACATCTCCTCCTCCTCCGTAGTGCTTGGCGAAGCCCTGCCGGAGAACCACGAGCTCCATTGCCACCACGATGTCGTGCTGCTGGAGTTCTCCCTCAACTTCTCCTCTCCCCTTGCTGGATCAAGAAGGAAGAGACGTCCCCGGGCTGTATGTGTGTTGAACGCGGACGCGCCATCCGTTCGGCGCTAGATCGGATCTTCCGCGATTTGAATCGCCGCGAGTATGACTCCATCAACCGCGTTCTTGTAACGCTTCCGCTTAGCGATCTTCAAGGGTATGAAGATGCACTCCCTCTCTCTCGTTGCTAGCATCTCCTAGATTGATCTTGGTGACACGTAGGAAAATTTTGAATTATTGCTACGTTCCCCAACAGCTGAGGGTGCACCTGAGATGCTGATTCAGACCTCCAAGAAACATGTCGATCTTCCGCTCTTCTGTGGCCACATCGTGGAGAGAATAGCGGGCCAAATGGTTGAATTTATTCAGATACTCGTTGATGGTCATGCTGCCTTGAGTGAGGGCGAGGAATTCGCGCTACTTGATTTTCATAATTCCGGTGGGAATATGATACTTGCAAAAATGATCCTTGTATTTTGTCCAAGTAATTTCCTCGTCCGCAGGCCATATTGCCTTGGCATTATCCCACCATATAGCGGCAGCTCCTTCGAGATAATGTGTTGCGAAGGGAACCTTGTCTCCTTCTTCAGTGCGAGCAACCTCCAGTTTCCTCTCGATAGTCCTTAGCCAGTCGTCGGCGTCCAATGGATCAATAGCTTGGCTGAAACTGGGAGGCTTGGTTCGCTGAAAATATGACAACTTGGAGTGATGGCCATTCTGGTTTCCATTCTGCCCAACCATAACTTGCACACTTTTCAATATTTCCAGTAGATCGTTGCTCCTTCTTTCTTCAAACATTCGCAGGATTTGCTCCGTGGAAGACGGATGTGGCGGTGGAGATGGAGGTGGCTGGTATGGCTCAGGGGAATGTCCTGCCTGTCTTGCGGAGCGACGGACAGGGACATCCTCACCAGCATGACTGCTGCTGCCTCCACGCGTCATCCTATTATTCGTTTTTCCCAATACATAGCAACCATGATGAGAAAATTCCAAAATGGGAGGAAAACCAATGACAAATCCCGGAAGAAAATTGCGAATGAAAACCAAAGCGAATAAAAGGTTCCAACATAATTATACATAGTCTCAACATGAAAGTAAACTCCTTAACGGATGTACTACCCTCATACATGAAACTACACATCATGACAAGTGCGATTACACCCATACATCATACTCATGACTAAAGCGATACGCTAACGGGCTACTGATCGGATGGTGCTGCTGCAGGCTCGTCTCCTAAGCCGGACCCAGATCCTGAACTGATGGTAGAGACATCCGGGTTAAGAGAAATGCGCTGGCGCTGCCTCGAGGGCTCTCCCTCAGGGGCAGGCGGGGGATGGGATCTAAGCATAGGAGCGGCAGGAATAGCGACAAGGGAAGACCATGCAGCAGGAGCACTGCGAGGGGTCACCGTCTGAGGGTTAACGATACCCTGCGAGGTCGCCGGGGGAACGGAGGCGGAAGGAACTGGAGTGGTATAGATGACAGCGGGAAGAGGGTTCCTCATACGAGCAGCCGCGAGAGCTACGCAGGCGCGTGAAAGCTCCCGAGCTAACTCGTAGTTAAGGAGATAACTGGCGGTGATGTAACAAGAAAGGTGACTAGTGGGACGATCGCACGCCGGATTAATCAAAGGAAAGCGGATACGCCCATTCTCGTGCAGAGATGGGTACTAGAAAAGACTTGGGTGGGTGTGCATGCGAACCTCGTTGTAGCGCAAGTCTACAAGTCTCGATAGCAGCAAACTGAACCACCTGAGATGGTGTAGAAGCAAGACCACCCTTAGTCGAACGAGTGTAAGCGCCGGAAGGGGAACTGTGGTGTAGAGTGACCTCAGCATAATACTCATACAATGCACCGGCCAGATGCTAGCGATACACCCGATACTCTAGATCAACACCCTCTGGGTAGAGCGTCGCCACACGTTCTGAAGAAGGTGCGCGATGTGTACGGAGCTGGCTCAGGATGGTACAAGATCGGTACTAGAGCCATCTACACTCACAAACCATACGGTTAGTAATAAAAACAAATAAACATGCATGCAATGCAACAACCAATTTCTATGACTATCGGCACTCAAACGAAGCTATCTACCATTTCACTAACGCACTAACGGTCTAGCATGTCCTACAATCAACGCGGCTCTGATACCAAGCGTTGTGGCACCCCGGCTCAGAGCAAACCGGTTTACCTTGCATTGCCAGCCCAGAGATCAAGTCTTCTGGCAATACACAACAACATGGTACAGAAACAACCGCTTTATTGATGCTAGCGGATTACATAAGTCTGATATTACATCGAGATACGAGGCCAAGCTGCACGCACGGTGCTGCTAGACAGTATGTACATTATTTAATGAACATGACAGGGGCCTCGATCACACGAACTACGCGGTAGCGGAAGAACGACGAAGTGGAACTCCATAGCACAGGGACACCGACGTGGACACGGCCTAGACGCGAGATGCGCTCCGATGCGAACCGGCTTGCCTGAAAGCTGGCATAACACGCCAGGTCAGTACATTGAATGTACTTGCAAGCTCACAACAAACATAAGCACGATGACAGACAATATCATGATATTTAATCAGATTAATGCAATGCAAGAACTACTATCGATGCAATACAAACGATACGTGCACTAAGTCCAATGGACTCGCTTACCAGACGGTTACCTCGTAACCAAAGGGTGACCATACCGGGGTCACATCTGAAACCAATCACTCATGAAGAACTCCCGAGTTCATGATCCACACTAATCACAATGCATCACAACAATCATTTTAGTTAGCAAGATTAATTATAAAAGTTGATCCATGGTGTGACTTACTCACGAGTTATGCCCATAACTGAGGACGCGGCTATCGATAGATTAAATACACTCTGCAGAGGTAGCGCACTTTACCCACACTACGGAACACCTGGCCTCGCATTCCCATTCGGGTGGACCAAAGCGTTCCGACGAAACCCTCCCTTTGTCATGCACTCTCCCCGGCCACTCCGACCAACTCCCTCTCAGGGCTAGGTCTTAGGTGGCCCCGTGTCTACCAAAGACACCAACGGCCACCGTCGTGGCAAAACGGTCCCAAACGGGGACAAGGTACCATAAAAACAAAAACGAGCACACACGGTTATGTCTGCCTACCGGGCCAGGGTATGCACGCCCATAACCTTCCCTCGCGGGAGGCACCGGTGAGAGTCACAACAAAAGACCGAATCAAGACCTTCCCACAAGGTAAATGTGGCCGCACTGAATAAAAACCCGATTCAGTGGCACCATGATGTGATCAACATCATATTCAAGTTGAACTTGATCAAATTTAACTTTGATAAAAACTTTTTATCAATAATATAATATAATGCCATAATCATGCAACTACTCGTCATGCAAAGCAATCAACTTAACAATATAATTATCTTGCAATACTCAGAATCAAAACTTCTCTGGTTATAACTCATTTTTATTATCAAGCAATATTTTTATTAGTTCATCATTTAAATAAAGGTATCACTTAATAAAAGAACTTTCATTATTTACCATAACAATATAGCTAGTGCAAAATCTTATTCTACTTGACCAAACAAGTTCATGCATTCAACCAGTAACTAAAACAAGCATATCCAGCAGGATAAAATAACTAATAATTAACCACATTTATTTATCAAATTTTAAATGCAAATAAGAACTTATATTCAAGTAGAAAATCATACATATTGAAATAACACCATCCAAAGGCTGGTGTTGCTTGCCTTAGTGTAGAGGAGGATCACACCCCTCTTGGTTTGCTTCAAGACAAGCTTCTCCTTCTGAAAAGAATTTAAAACCATAAAAACAATTATCAAAACACATTCTGAAAATCACCAGAAATTCTAGACAGCAAGGAAAAATCCACGTTTTGGTGTGCTGCTAGAGCTTTCTGAAAAAAAGACAATGCAAAAAGAATCAAATCATTTGGACTTATGGTTTAGGAATGGTGGCTGGTCAAAGTTTAGTCAAATTTCTTAATAATATTTGAATTAAACAGAAATCCTGGGGGTGACGTCGAAGGCGTAAACAGAAAAGGCGCCTCCACTCATACCGCTTCGGGCGCGAGTGATGAGGCCGACAGGTGGGTCCCGCGCGTCAGGAGAGAGAGGGGGAGCGCGAGATCAGAGAGAGGCGGGGCTTCGCCGGAGCTCACGCCGGCGACGAGGGGGTTTGGGGCTAGGCTAGAGGGAAATGATTGAAGCTGGGCTCGTGGTGCACCTGCCCATACCCGTGGCTTAGCGTGGGGTGGATGGAGCTTCTCGCGGTTGAGCTCGCAAGCCTTGGTGGCGGACGGGGTTCGCCGGAGAGGTTGAAGACGAAGGTTAGGGGCGGTTCCGAGGGCTCAACGGCGTCCAGGCAGCACCAACAGGTCCCCAATGCCCCGCCCGAGCAGTTGCTTGAGCTCGAGAGGCACCGGAGAGCGATGGCCGTGCTGCGGGGGTCGTCAGAGTTCTCTGGTCGGGGCGACGGCCAGAGGCCTGCCCGACCGAGCTGCTGCTCGTCTACGTGTTCGTGGATGTGGTGTGGAGTGGAGCTTGGCTAGAAATAGAGGAGGGGAGCGCTATATATAGCCGGAGCGAGGGGGGACGTGTCACCGCCGGAGCTCTCTGGACGCCCGGCGAACGGCGACGAAAAGCTCCAGTGCGAGGGGCAAACACTCAGCGTCAACGCAGGAGCTTGCTGTAACGCCCACGATGCGGCTATATCTCCCACGTGTCGAGGCACGACTTAGAGGCATAACCGCATAGTGGTTTTGTCGCAAGAAGGGTCATCTTCACACAATCCCATGTAATGAACAAGAATGGGATAAAGAGTTGGCTTACAATCGCCACTTCACACAATACATAAATATCATCATACATCATCCAAAATACAATCATATAGACCGGTTACGGTCAAAATCCAGATGAAAATAAGACAACCCCAAATGCTAGATCCCCGATCGTCCCAACTGGGCTCCACTACTGATCATCAGGAAAAGACACATAGTAACGACCACGTTCCTCGTCGAACTCCCACTTGAGATCGACGCCATCATCTGCACTAGCATCGTCGGCACCTGCAACTGGTGTTGGAAGTATCTGTGAGTCACGGGGACTCAGCAATCTCACACCCGCGAGATCAAGACTATTTAAGCTTATAGGACAAAGAGGTGCAAAGAGGTGGAGCTGCAGCGGCAAAAGCATATATGGTGGCTAACTTGCGCAAATGAGAGCGAGAAGACAAGCAATGGAACGGGCGTCATCTAGCAATGACCAAGAAGAGGTCCTGAACACCTACTTACGTCATACATAACACAGACCGTGTTCACTTCCCGGACTCCACCGAGAAGAGACCATCACGGCTACACACGCACTTGGTGTATTTTAATTGGGTCAAGTGACAAGTTATCTACAACCGGACATTAACAAATTCCCATCTGCCTCATAACCGCGGGCACGGCTTTCGAAAGATAATACCCTGCAGGGGTGTCCCAACTTAGCCCATCATAAGCTCTCACGGTCAACGAAGGATAAACCTTCTCCCGGAAAGACCCGATCAGTCTCGGAATCCCGGTTTACAAGACATCTCGACAATGGTAAAACAAGACCAGCAAAGCCTCCCGAATGTGCCGACAAATCCCGATAGGAGCTGCACATATCTCGTTCTCAGGGCACACCGGATTGTCCAAGCTTCCGATAGGCCAGACCAGAGTTGCCCGTGGTGGCCACCGGCGACTGACAGTTTAGACCAATACTCAGAGGAGCACTGGCCCGGGGGTTTAAAATAAAGATGACCCTCGGGCTCTAGAAAACCCGAGGAAAAAAGGTATAGGTCGCAAATGGTAAAACCAAGGTTGGGCCTTGCTGGAGGAGTTTTATTCAAGGCGAACTGTCAAGGGGGTCCCATAAATCACCCGACCGCGTAAGGAACGCAAACTCAAGGAACATAATCCCGGTTAAACAGTAACTAGGGCGGCAAGAGTGGAACAAAACACCAGGCATAAGGCCGAGCCTTCCACCCTTAACCAAAATATATAGATGCATTAAATAAATAAGAGATATTGTGATATCCCAACATATCCATGTTCCGACATGGAACAAACTTCAACTTCACCTGCAGCTAGCAATGCTATAAGAGGGGCCGAGCAAAAGCGGTAACATAGCCAAACAACGGTTTGCTAGGAAAGGATGGTTAGGGGCTGACATGGCTGAAATAGGAGACATGATATAGCAAGTGATAGGTAGTGAGCATGGCAATAGAGCGAACAACTAGCATAGCAAAGATAGAAGTGATTTCGAGGGGTGGTCATCTTGCCTGCAAGGTTCTCAGAGTTGTCGAAAGCTTGATCGTCGTAAGCGTATTCGACAGGTTCCTCGTTCACGAACTCGTCTCCCGGCTCTACCCAAAACAAGAACACAAACAAACGGAACCACAATCAACAACGAGAAATGCGCAAGCAACATGATGCAAAACATGTATGATATGCACTTAACATACAACAAATAACAATGCTACAGCACCCCAACATAGCAACAAAGCACATGGCAGTAATCTACAGGCGATGCTTGACAAAAGATGAACACTGAGCTACGGCTAGTTCACAACATATCAAGCTCAAACAAGCATGCCAAAAGTGCAAAAGATTACAGGTTCACAGACTTAGTGAAAAACTGGACATGGGAGAAATCAGCATCAGGTAGCAATGTTCAGAGCACGAAATCAACATGCTACAGGAACTTAACGTAGAAAAACAAGGCATGGTAGTGTTCTACTAAATGCACATGACAAAAGTCCGTTACTGACCATAAGCCAAAAAGGACCAGAAGATATGATGGCAAGCATGTAAACATAGCAAGTTTCGTTATCAGGTTTCAGACTTAGCAGAAAACAGAGCATGGCAGAAATATAAATATGTAGGCCTCTTTGTGAGCTTGATGCACTCACTACAGAGCAATGCATGACAAACCAAGTATACCTACAGCAAGATGGCATGTTTATGAAGCTATCCATGGCAAGAACAATTGCATAGCATGTATGGATAAACTACAATAAGCTTGGAAAAAATGCATATCATGTTAAGAAGCTGCCAGAAATATTTTATAGCAAAAGTAGAGCAAGATTGAGTCATGCTATGGTACTCTAAAATTGCAAACAACTGCAGGAATGGATCCACTACAACTATATCTACAAAACATACTTAATGAATATCTCCAAAATATGCATGGATCTCTCTGTAGCATCAAGTTTACATGGCAACAAAATTACAGCAGACAAGGACTTAGAGAAAACACTAAGTCCCTGAAATCAGAAATATTACGGGGCCTACTTTGCATGCTTGTGCTAGTCACCACATAGATCACAAAAATACATGGACTATACCACTGGAAAGATGGCATGGCATACTTCAAAACACATGTAGAGCTCATGCTCAAAAGATGCACAGAATAAATGATACAAAAAAACAAATCTCCAAATTCTGATAAGAACCAGAGATTAACAGCAACTAGCCCTCTTCCAACGAAGATTTGGGCATCAAGATGACCTCTAATGAACATGGTGCAATTGAACAAAATGAAGAGCATCATGAGACGAACAATCTGACATATTATACGCGCGAATCGGAGCTACATGCACAAAGTTATCTCATCTCGAACATAGGCACTTGCTGATGGAATTATTATGACTTAGAAGAAAAACGGGCTCGGGGAAAAAGTCAACTCACGCCGAGCGAGATCCAGATCGGGGAGCTCCTCGACGGGCTCGGGACTCCGGCGGGAGGCTCACCGGCGGGAGGAGAGGAGAGGCCGGCGGGGCCTTTGGCGGAGGGAGGAGGCGGCGAGCCGGAGGAGGGCAGGCGCCGGTCGCCGGCGGGGGCGGCGCCGGAGGGAGCG
>NC_057805.1:500025453-500033860 GCF_018294505.1 Triticum aestivum
GGGCCTGGCGGGCCGCGGCGGTGGAAGGCCGGCGATGACACGTGGTGGCTCCGGACTGGACGGGGCGCGGCGGCGGACGTGTCCGGCGGGGTACGGACGCGTCCGGCGGCGCGGAGGGAGAGGGTTAGGGTTTCGTCTGAGATTTCGTTTTTCGGGATGCCCACTCATTTATAGGTAGAGGGAGCTAGGAGGCTCCAAATGAGGTGCAGTTTTCGCCCACACGATCGTGATCGAACGACCTAGAGCATGGAAGAGAGTTTGGTGGGTTTTGGGCTGGTTTTGGAGGGGGTTTTTGCTGGGTACTCAAATGGACATTGCGGAGGCCCGGTTAACCGATGGAGTACTAAACGACCTCCGAATGGAACGAAACTTGACCGGTAGACTCCGGGTGATATAATGAAGCCACTTGACAAGCCTCGGTCCATTCCGAGAAAGTTTGAAACACACACACGAAAGAAAACTAGAGGGGTGCACCGGAGGAGATAGGAGCGCCGGATTGGAAAACGGACAACGGGGAAAATGCTCGGATGCATGAGACGAACACGTATGCGAACGCAATGCACATGATGATATGATATGAAAATGCATGACATGACAAAATACAAAACGAAATACAAAACCCAACAACGGAGGGAAAAACATATCACATAGCCGGAAATGGCAAGAGTCGGAGTTACAAATATGGCAAGTTACATGCGGGGTGTTACAACACTCCACCACTACGAGAGGATCTCGTCCCGAGATCTAGGACTGAAAGAACTCCGGATATTCGGAACGGAGATGGTCCTCGCGTTCCCAGGTGGCTTCCCGGTTGGAATGGTGCGACCACTTCACTTTCAGGAATTTCATAGACTTGTTGCGAGTCTTGCGCTCAGTTTCTTCAAGAATAGCAACTGGGTGCTCATGATAAGACAAATCTTCTTGGAGGTCAATCTCTTCGAAGTCGATAGTGCGCTCAGGCGTCTTGAAGCACTTGCGGAGCTGTGACACGTGGAACACATCATGCACGTTCGCGAAGTTGGAAGGAAGCTCAAGTTGATAGGCGAGGTCGCCTCTTTTGCCAATGATCTTGAAAGGACCCACGTATCTAGGGGCAAGCTTCCCTTTGATACCGAAACGACGAGTGCCTTTCATTGGAGAGACGCGGAGGTAGACATGGTCTCCGATCTCGAAAGCCAAATCACGGTGCTTACTATCATAGTAGCTCTTCTGGCGCGATTGCGCGGCTTTGAGATTATCACGGATGACTTTACACATTTCTTCAGCTTCAGTGATTAAGTCATTGCCAAGAAGTTGGCGTTCACCAGCCTCTGACCAATTGAGAGGAGTACGGCACTTTCTGCCATAGAGGATCTCGAATGGGGCCTTGCCCGAACTCGCTTGGAAGCTGTTGTTGTAGGAGAATTCAGCATAAGGAAGACAATCTTCCCATTTCATGCCAAAGGAAATGACACAAGCCCTGAGCATATCTTCAAGAATTTGATTGACTCGCTCGACTTGGCCACTAGTTTGAGGGTGGAAAGCTGTGCTGAAGCGAATATTAGTGCCCATGGCCTTCAGGAAGGAGTCCCAGAACTTAGAGGTGAAGATACTTCCACGATCTGAAGAAATCAATTGTGGAATGCCGTGCAAGGAGACAATTCTGGAGGTGTAGAGCTCTGCCAGCTGAGCTGCTGTGATGGATTCTTTGATAGGAAGGAAATGAGCCACTTTAGAGAGCTTGTCGATGACAACAAAGATAGCGTCATTTCCGCGCTTGGACTTTGGAAATCCAGTCACGAAGTCCATTTCGATATGATCAAACTTCCATTCCGGAATAGCAAGAGGTTGGAGGAGACCAGCTGGTCGTTGGTGTTCTGCTTTCACTCTTCGGCAGACATCACATTCATTCACGAATTGCGCAATTTCTCGCTTCATTCGAGTCCACCAATACGACTGCTTGAGGTCATGATACATCTTCGTACTTCCAGGATGAATGGAAAGGAGAGAATTGTGCGCCTCGTTCATTATGACTTTCCTTAGATCACCTTTCGGAACCACAAACCGGTCCTCGAAGAACAAAGTGTCACTGTCATCAATGCGATAGCACTTGTATTTGGAAAGACCCTTGTCGATACCACGTTTCACCTTCTTCACCATGGCATCAAGGAGTTGTGCCTCACGAATTTGATCTTCCAAAGTAGGAGATACAATGAGGTTGGCAAGAAAGCCTTGAGGAACAACTTGGAGATTCAGCTTGCGGAAAGCTTCACAAAGATCCGGTTGGAAAGGCTTGAGAATTAAGCTGTTGCAATAAGCTTTCCTGCTTAACGCATCTGCAATGACATTAGCCTTGCCTGGAGTATATTCGATACTCGGATTGTACTCTTGAATCATTTCGACCCATCGAGTCTGCCTGAGGTTGAGATTGGGCTGCGTGAAGATATACTTGAGACTCTTGTGATCAGTGAAAATGTCCACTTGTCTTCCCAACAATAGATGTCTCCACGTAACCAATGCATGGACAACTGCCGCCAACTCAAGATCGTGAGTGGGGTAGTTCTTCTCGTTGGGCTTCAACTGCCGAGAGGTATAAGCCACAACTTTCTTCTCTTGCATTAACACAGCACCGAGACCTTGGAGAGAAGCATCACAGAAGACTTCATACGGCTTGGATTCATCAGGAGGAGTCAAGACAGGAGCTGTGACTAGTTTCTGTTTGAGAGTGTTGAAAGCAACTTCACACTCAGGAGACCAGACATACTTCACATGCTTCTGTAGGAGGTTGGAAAGAGGCTTTGCAATCTTGGAAAAATTCTCAACGAATCTTCGGCAATAGCTTGCAAGACCCAGAAAACTGCGGAGCTGCTTGACATTTTGAGGAGGTTCCCAATCCAGAACTGCGGACACCTTCTCGGGGTTAACAGCGATGCCTTTGGCAGAGATGATGTGACCAAGGAAAAGAACTTCATCGAGCCAAAACTCACATTTGGAGAACTTCGCATAGAATTGATACTCTCTGAGCTTGTCGAGCACCAATCGCAAATGTTTGGCATGATCCTGCTTATTCTTGGAGAAGACCAAGATATCATCGAGATACACCAGAACAAATTCATTGGTATAGGGGTTGAAGATGAAATTCATCATCCGAGAGAACACCGGAGGAGCATTTACAAGGCCGAAAGACACGACAGTATATTCATAAGAACCAAAGCTTGTTCTGAATGCTGTCTTGGGAATATCTTCTTCACGAATGCGAATCTGATGATAACCCATACGAAGGTCAAGATTCGAGAATACTTTAGCGCCCTTGAGTTGCTCAAATAGCTCATTGATGTTGGGAAGTGGGTACTTGTTCTTGATTGTCTTCTTGTTCAATGGACGGTAGTCGACACAAAGCCGGTCCGTGCCATCCTTCTTCTTGACAAAAAGAACACCACAACCCCATGGAGAAGAACTCGGTCTGATCAAACCCAGACGTTCTTGTTCATCGAGTTGCTTCTTCAATTCCTTCAGCTCGTTAGGTCCAAGCTTGTATGGACGCTTGCAAACGGGTACAGTACCAGGCTCTAGTTCGATAACAAACTCAACTGGCCGGTGCGGAGGCATACCCGGAAGCTCTTCTGGAAAGACATCTTGATACTCGCAAACGACTGGAATTTGAGAGATGGCATCCAATTCGCCCTTCTCATTGAGAGAGAAAAACCGAATGGTTTCATCACGAGCGGCAAAAACAATCACATCCTCAGACGAGTGTGTCAATTGAATTTCTCTGGCAGCACAATCAAGTTGAGCCTTGTGCTTAGAAAGCCAGTCCATCCCGAGAATAAGATCAATATCCGAATCACCAAGAACAATTGGAGAAGACTGAAATGCATAATCGCCCATCTTGATGGTAACATTCGGAACCATGGAACTTGCATTCATGCATTTGCCTGGAGAGACAACTGCTAACGGCCTAGGCAATCCTTGGAAATGCAATTCATGCTTGGATGCAAAAGGTCTTGATATGAAAGAAAGAGATGCACCAGTATCAAAAAGAACTTTTGCAGGAATATCGTTAACAGGAAGATTACCCATTATCACATCAGTAGATTCCTCCGCTTGAGCTGCATTCAACATGTTCACCTTTGCAAACTTTGGATTATGCTTGACCACTGCATTGCTGGAAGATCTGACAGGAGGAGGAGGAGGAAGACGCCTCTGGTTGAAGCACTTGTTAGCATAGTGACCTTTCTGCTGACATTTGTTGCAAGTCACCTCTGAGAGTGGACGGTGATAAGGAGCATTGGACTTTGGAGCTTGATTCTGAGACTTGTTCTGATAGCCAGAGTTGGAAGAGTTTGAAGAACCATGGCCACCTTTGTTCTTCTGCTGGTAAGGCTGACGAAACGGAGGAGGAGGAGGCAACCAGAACTTCTGTTGCTTAGCTGTCACAAGTGAGGAAGAAGAAGACTGAACTGCGTCCCTGACTCTTTTCTTAGAAGCCTCACACTTGAGCTGAGTAGCCTCTTGCTTCAGTGCCATATTGTAGAATTGATCAAACTGAGAAGGCTCAACAAGAACGAGAGCTAACTGCAGATCCTCTTTAAGGCCACCTCGGAAGTGATAGATCATGCTCTTCTCATCAGGAACGTCTTGTTTAGCGAAGCGAGCAAGTTTCTGAAACTGAATGTTGTATTGATACACAGACATGTTTCCTTGCTTGAGATTGCGGAACTCCTCACGCTTGCTCTCAACAACACTTTGTGGAATGTGGTGCGCTTTGAAGTCCTGACAGAAGTCAGTCCAAGTAATCACACGACCTCCTCTGGAATCTTTGTATTGTTGAAACCAATCAGCAGCTTGGTCCTTGAGCTGGAAAGAAGCGAACTTGACAAAGTCCTCAGGCCTGACATTGCTACATTCAAAATGCTTGTTGATGTCCACGAGCCAATCATCGGCATCCGTGGCCTCGGCACAGTAGCTGAAAGACTTGGGCTGATTTGCGAGAAACTGGTTGAGAGTGGCAAAGTGAAACTGATTGTTGCCTTGACCTTGATTGCCTTGATTGCCTTGCCCTTGAGTACGTTCTTGCAAGAGTTGCAGAATCATCTGAGCATTGGCGTTGGTGGCTGCCATGATTGATTGCCATGCCTCCGGAGGTGGAGGTGGTGGCGGAGGGTTCGCTTGACTCCCTTCATTGCGATCCGGATTCTGACGCGTTGGCGGAGCCATCCTGAAGAGGGTGACATCCGTTAGCATCTTGATAGACAAAAGATAAGTAGAATCAACGGACAGAAATTGCAACATATAGTCTTCACAATAAACATTCGAACGAAGATGAACGAATGAATTCCGTAGTAAGTCATCACACTTCCATAAGTTGAGAAGCCACTTGAAAAGATATGGAATGAACATATGAATTCGAAGCAACTCGAATACCACAAAACAAAATAAAACAAAGTATTGGCTTGCAAAATAAGCCGGAACAAACATATGATAGATATTTCGTCCGAAGTTTTCGTGGTGGGGCCCACACGGGCTCAATCGTACAGCACCATCATGTACAAGGCTGTGCACATGACATACGAAGCGTCCCCGAGTCGGCAAAGCCATGGACTCTTTAAGACACAACGAGACCACTGTAAAATCAACCGTATACAGGCGGACCACTAGACGTCGAACCCCAATCTCATATCATGCATCTGTCGGAAAGATATCCTAAGGCTACTAGAATTCCCACTTATGAACTCCCGAAACTTTCTGGTTATGCAATCTGGTGTAGGGGATACAGGGGACACAAATATATATCACCCAAACTAGCAATCCCTAGATCCAGCTGTATCCATCCGTCAACACATAACCAAGAAACCTTCGGAAATAGTTTACCTCAACCTTCGAAAAACATCTGTTATACAAGTTATGGCAATACTCCCGAACTCCCGCCCCAGTACTGGGTGGCGTCGAGGTGATCTCACCAACAACTGCATAAAAGAGATTTCGATGTCGGCGAAACTCAGGTATTCCAGAACTGCAACGATAAAATTGTGACGACAACACCTCGGAGCTCAACTCCCCGGGACACTGCCACAACCCCTAAATGACAGGAGGCACCAAGAACAATGTTCTCGTCACAAATCGATCGGAACGATTCCAAGATACCCGCGTGATCCTAAATTTTTTTTAGTGAAATTTGAGGAGAGAATAGTCAAAACTTCTACGTCAGGAGACCTCACCAGAGCGACGAAGGGACTGAGGAGTAAAAGAATCCTACTCTCCGATATATATAATCCTAAGACTCAAAACTTTTGTTCTAGACTCAACAACGTCAGCGATTCGATCAAGCAGGGGGCTCCTAAGTCGGGGATGGCTCTGATTACCAACTTGTAACGCCCACGATGCGGCTATATCTCACACGTGTCGAGGCACGACTTAGAGGCATAACCGCATAGTGGTTTTGTCGCAAGAAGGGTCATCTTCACACAATCCCATGTAATGAACAAGAATGGGATAAAGAGTTGGCTTACAATCGCCACTTCACACAATACATAAATATCATTCATACATCATCCAAAATACAATCATATAGACCGAGTACGGTCAAAATCCAGATGAAAATAAGACAACCCCAAATGCTAGATTCCCGATCGTCCCAACTGGGCTCCACTACTGATCATCAGGAAAAGACACATAGTAACGACCACGTTCCTCGTCGAACTCCCACTTGAGATCGACGCCATCATCTGCACTGGCATCGTCGGCACCTGCAACTGGTGTTGGAAGTATCTGTGAGTCACGGGGACTCAGCAATCTCACACCCGCGAGATCAAGACTATTTCAGCTTATAGGACAAAGAGGTGCAAAGAGGTGGAGCTGCAGCGGCAAAAGCATATATGGTGGCTAACTTGCGCAAATGAGAGCGAGAAGAGAAGCAATGGAACGGGCGTCATCTAGCAATGACCAAGAAGAGGTCCTGAACACCTACTTACGTCATACATAACACAGACCGTGTTCACTTCCCGGACTCCGCCGAGAAGAGACCATCACGGCTACACACGCACTTGGTGTATTTTAATTGGGTCAAGTGACAAGTTATCTACAACCGGACATTAACAAATTCCCATCTGCCTCATAACCGCGGGCACGGCTTTCGAAAGATAATACCCTGCAGGGGTGTCCCAACTTAGCCCATCATAAGCTCTCACGGTCAACGAAGGATAAACCTTCTCCCGGAAAGACCCGATCAGTCTCGGAATCCCGGTTTACAAGACATCTCAACAATGGTAAAACAAGACCAGCAAAGCCTCCCGAATGTGCCGACAAATCCCGATAGGAGCTGCACATATCTCGTTCTCAGGGCACACCGGATTGTCCAAGCTTCCGATAGGCCAGACCAGAGTTGCCCCTGGTGGCCACCGGCGACTGACAGTTTAGACCAATACTCAGAGGAGCACTGGCCCGGGGGTTTAAAATAAAGATGACCCTCGGGCTCTAGAAAACCCGGGGAAAAAAGGTATAGGTCGCAAATGGTAAAACCAAGGTTGGGCCTTGCTGGAGGAGTTTTATTCAAGGCGAACTGTCAAGGGGGTCCCATAAATCACCCGACCGCGTAAGGAACGCAAACTCAAGGAACATAATCCCGGTTAAACAGTAAATATGGCGGCAAGAGTGGAACAAAACACCAGGCATAAGGCCGAGCCTTCCACCCTTAACCAAAATATATAGATGCATTAAATAAATAAGAGATATTGTGATATCCCAACATATCCATGTTCCGACATGGAACAAACTTCAACTTCACCTGCAGCTAGCAACGCTATAAGAGGGGCCGAGCAAAAGCGGTAACATAGCCAAACAACGGTTTGCTAGGAAAGGATGGTTAGGGGCTGACATGGCTGAAATAGGAGACATGATATAGCAAGTGATAGGTAGCGAGCATGGCAATAGAGCGAACAACTAGCATAGCAAAGATAGAAGTGATTTCGAGGGGTGGTCATCTTGCCTGCAAGGTTCTCAGAGTTGTCGAAAGCTTGATCCTCGTAAGCGTACTCGACAGGTTCCTCGTTCACGAACTCGTCTCCCGGCTCTACCCAAAACAAGAACACAAACAAACGGAACCACAATCAACAACGAGAAATGCGCAAGCAACATGATGCAAAAACATGTATGATCACTACAGGAAACAGCTACTTTGCCGTCTGCCATGGCGGACGGCAAAGGCTCGAAAGGCGGACGGCAAAGACCTTTGCCGTCAGCCGCGGACGGCAAAAGGCTCCGGCAAAGAAGGCTACGGTAAACAGCTGCTTTGCCGTCTGCTTCCTGGCGGCGGACGGCAAAGGCTCTTTGCCGTCTGCGGCGGACGGCAAAGAGGGCGGACGGCAATATTTGCGCTGTCAGTCCGTTAAGTGGCTAACGGCAGACCTTTGCCGTCCGCCGCAGACGGCAA
>NC_057805.1:500034675-500036302 GCF_018294505.1 Triticum aestivum
GCAAAATAAGCCGGAACAAACATATGATAGATATTTCGTCCGAAGTTTTCGTGGTGGGGCCCACACGGGCTCAATCGTACAGCACCATCATGTACAAGGCTGTGCACATGACATACGAAGCGTCCCCGAGTCGGCAAAGCCATGGACTCTTTAAGACACAACGAGACCACTGTAAAATCAACCGTATACAGGCGGACCACTAGACGTCGAACCCCAATCTCATATCATGCGTCTGTCGGAAAGATATCCTAAGGCTACTAGAATTCCCACTTATAAACTCCCGAAACTTTCTGGTTATGCAATCTGGTGTAGGGGATACAGGGGACACAAATATATATCACCCAAACTAACAATCCCTAGATCCAGCTGTATCCATCCGTCAACACATAACCAAGAAACCTTCGGAAATCGTTTACCTCAACCTTCGAAAAACATCTGTTATACAAGTTATGGCAATACTCCCGAACTCCCGCCCCAGTACTGGGTGGCGTCGAGGTGATCTCACTAACAACTGCATAAAAGAGATTTCGATGTCGGCGAAACTCAGGTATTCCAGAACTGCAACGATAAAATTGTGACGACAACACCTCGGAGCTCAACTCCCCGGGACACTGCCACAACCCCTAAATGACAGGAGGCACCAAGAACAATGTTCTCGTCACAAATCGATCGGAACGATTCCAAGATACCCGCGTGATCCTAAAAAAAA
Source organism: Triticum aestivum (assembly GCF_018294505.1). NCBI lineage: Eukaryota > Viridiplantae > Streptophyta > Magnoliopsida > Poales > Poaceae > Triticum > Triticum aestivum. Next base: position 500,035,385 of record NC_057805.1, read on the forward strand.
ATTTAGTGAAATTTGAGGAGAGAATAGTCAAAACTTCTACGTCAGGAGACCTCACCAGAGCGACGAAGGGACTGAGGAGTAAAAAGAATCCTACTCTCCGATATATATAATCCTAAGACTCAAAACTTTTGTTCTAGACTCAACAACGTCAGCGATTCGATCAAGCAGGGGGCTCCTACGTCGGGGATGGCTCTGATTACCAACTTGTAACGCCCACGATGCGGCTATATCTCCCACGTGTCGAGGCACGACTTAGAGGCATAACCGCATAGTGGTTTTGTCGCAAGAAGGGTCATCTTCACACAATCCCATGTAATGAACAAGAATGGGATAAAGAGTTGGCTTACAATCGCCACTTCACACAATACATAAATATCATCATACATCATCCAAAATACAATCATATAGACCGGTTACGGTCAAAATCCAGATGAAAATAAGACAACCCCAAATGCTAGATCCCCGATCGTCCCAACTGGGCTCCACTACTGATCATCAGGAAAAGACACATAGTAACGACCACGTTCCTCGTCGAACTCCCACTTGAGATCGACGCCATCATCTGCACTGGCATCGTCGGCACCTGCAACTGGTGTTGGAAGTATCTGTGAGTCACGGGGACTCAGCAATCTCACACCCGCGAGATCAAGACTATTTAAGCTTATAGGACAAAGAGGTGCAAAGAGGTGGAGCTGCAGCGGCAAAAGCATATATGGTGGCTAACTTGCGCAAATGAGAGCGAGAAGAGAAGCAATGGAACGGGCGTCATCTAGCAATGACCAAGAAGAGGTCCTGAACACCTACTTACGTCATACATAACACAGACCGTGTTCACTTCCCGGACTCCGCCGAGAAGAGACCATCACGGCTACACACGCACTTGGTGTATTTTAATTGGGTCAAGTGACAAGTTATCTA
>NC_057805.1:500036740-500160780 GCF_018294505.1 Triticum aestivum
TTGCATGATGAATGAATTGCATGAATCATGAAGCAAACCACATACCCAGTTGCGCCCGAACTGATATAAGTTGGAGCTGCCTTGATGGTGTGGCACACCTTCCATTTGGGCACGTTTGTCCTTGGCCTGGTTGTGGAGGGCTAGCCATTCTTGTGAGCACCACTCATCGACCAACACCTCCCAACAATCCATCCGATCCGCACACCATCTCGGAGGCGCCTAAGTTAGCAAATAGAAACTTGAGCGCTACGGCTAAGAATTACTAAATGAAGGAACTTAAGTAGAAGGTCTTAAGAATTACCTTCATGTACTGCTCCTTACTCAGGAACTTATCGCGGCACGCCGGCTTGGTCTTCTTGATACCACGCAAGGCGTAGTAGTCTCGAACAGCCTGCACCCGAGCCTCGTGCCGTAAGTTCTGGAGTAGGCGCTTGCAGACGTTCTGGATAACATTTGCGCTGTCCTCCTCGTATCCCTCCTCACACCTGTAGAATGTCTGCAATCAAATGAGACAATATTGATTAGTACATTTAATAACTAGCTAGTTGAAGATTTTGAAATGTGTAAAGGAGAAATTACCCAGAACGTCCTGATCACCATGTCTGCCCTCGTGTCGCACACGACACCGACGATAATGACATCCGGCAGGGCCGGGGCAGCCACGTAGTGCTCCCAGCTCAACCCAAGCTCTGGAAGCCGACCCTCACCAGGCAACGTGACAAACCCCGGGAAGTTTTGCCGGCAAAGAACTCCAAGGACGGAGTTGGGCCGGCGGACACTATGATGGTGGTCCCAACCCCTGCAGCATGACAAGGCCAACGCATTAGTTATTTGAAGAAACATGAATGCAGAAGGTACAAAAATATTAAATGCACTTACGTACCTCTCCCCATCAGGGAAGATCAACCACCTCTGCTCGCGGGTCGCCGGCACGGACGGGAGCCGTGTAGCACCACGCTGGTACACGGTGCCACCCTCCTCCTCAAGATCAGTCGGCTCCCCGCCATCATCCGCATGGCCACTCGGCTCCTCGAGCTGATCCGGCCAGGTACCCCATCCGGACGTGTGCTCCTCCGGGGTCTCGTGGGCCGAAGGCCAGTCGACCCGAGGCTCGTGGGCCCAAGACCCGTGGACCGGAGGCTCGTGGACCGGAGTCCGTGTAGCCTCCTCCTCGGACGAGTCCACCCTAGCAGTCACGTGCTCGGGTGAAACAGCTGGGGGTGGCGGCGAGGAAGGTGCCCTAGCACGTGCCCCACCTCCTCTCCCGCGACCACGTGCCCCACCTCCTCTCTTCCTACCTCGTCCCCTGCTGGGCACCGCGGTCGACGAAGAAGGGCCCGGCGGTGTGGACATACTGTCCAGCAACGCTCGGCGGAGAGGTACGTCTGGAATCGAAGACCTCAGACCACGCGCCGACGAAGAAGGGGCCTTGGCGCGCTCCCGACCAGCGCCCACCATCTTTCAACACCTGCCATGAGAAACAGTAAACGAAATTAGTACAACATAAAAAAAGACCGACATGAATAATAATATGTGTATCACTTAAGTGTATCATCATCAAGTACAACATTAAAAAAATTAATACCTGACACTACTAATAATCTCGATCAGTATCATCAATAAATGCATAATCATCATCATCACTATAATCAATGACGGGCTCATAGGGTTCAGTGGCATCAACATGTGCAAGGCCACCTTGACGTAATCGGTCAAGCAATGACAGGTCATCCGCAACAGTAACCTCTTCTTGTTCCGGCTCTTCTTGTTCCTCCTCTGGGGTGATGTCGGATTCACTGTCGCTGTCTACTTCAATGTTTTGGGGTGAAGTATAGCGGTTCTTGAAACGCTTTTTGGAAAGACGTGTCTCTTGGAAGAATTCTCCTTCATATGTGTCTGGGTTAATGTGAGGTTCATAATCCTCTTCCTTTGGGGGAGATAGTCTAGCACGTGGCGGCACTTCATAAACGACATCCCAACCTTTCAGATTTGGATTAGTTTGGCAGGCCCACGGTAGATAGAATACTTGGGTCGCCTGTTGAGCCGTAATATAGACATCAGGAACATCTAAATGGGTGCTTTGGTTGATTTCAACTAGCCCTATATGTTCATGAGTCCTTCTAGTCTCCTTCGGCTGAAACCAATAACATTTGAAGACTACGACATTCGGTGGGTTTTCACCATAGAATAGAAGTTCATAAATTGCTTCAACTCTCCCATAATACTCGGTACCTCCTTCGCCGATAGCAGATACACAACAATTTGTAGACTTTCGGTCGGCCATAGATAGCTCTTTGCCATAGGTACGAAAGCGATACCCGTTGATGTCGTATTTGTCAAATGAACGGACCTTATAGTCAAAACCATTAGCGACTTGTCTCAATTCGGCGTCCATAGACTCTGAATTAGCCTACAAGTTTAATATGAAAGGATTGTTGCATTACGCACAAATTAGCGAATGAAACCGGGATAGCCGCCTACAAATTAGCCTACAAGTCTAATAGAAATTACCGTTTGTTTGAACCAAGAGATGAAACCGGGATAGCCGCCTCCTTGCTTTGCGAGAAGCTCATACTCTTCGACAGAATCCTTTTGGATCACCGCTCCATACGAGAATAAGGCGACGTATCGACTGTATGAAATATCCAGGAATAAGAGCAGTTCAAAGGAAATAGAAGTTGCGAAACTATGTACCGAGAACTTACTCGATGTACGGCCGCACTTCTATCAGGTTGTTGAAGATATACAACGAAATGGTCCGCCATTGTTCGTTATCCAAAGATACTGGATTTGAAACACTGGCTGGTGCGAGATTCCCTTTGAATAGGCTGAGGTTGGATCCACCCTTTTTAGGGTCGTCAGCATTGTACCGAGGCTTCGGATTATGCAAATGACGATTTTTGGCTTCGTAGTGTGCTGTCACGAAGTTTGCCGCCTCCTCAGTGATGAATGCCTCAGCCATCGATGCTTCAATTCTACGTTTATTTTTACATTTTTGTCGAAGTGTCTTCTGCATCCTCTCAGTTGGGTAGCACCAACGATTTTGCACGGGCCCCCCCAATCTTGCCTCGGTCGGGAGATGCAAAATCAAATGTTGCATTGGATTAAAGAAGCCCGGTGGAAAGATCTTCTCTAACTTGCAGATCAACTCCGGCGCCAACTCTTCCATTTCTTCTAGCACGCCAGGCGATAGTTCTTTCGCACAAAGAACACGGAAGAAATAGCTGAGTTCTGCCAGTACTAGCCATTCATCCTCAGGGATGAAGCCACGCAACATCACCGGCATTACCCGCTCAATCCATATGTGCCAATCATGACTCTTGAGACCAAATATCTTCAATTTATCAAGACTGGCTCCCCTCTGTAGATTCGCTGCATACCCATCGGGGAACATCAACTGCATTTTCACCCACAAGATAATTTCCCTCATAGCTGGCCTTCCAAGATTGAACCATGCCTTTGGCTTCGTCCAGTTCTGCTTTCCTTTCGGTTCTTTCATGTTTTGTAACGGCCTGTCACATAGCGCCTCCAGATCGACTCTAGCCTTAGTATTATCCTTTGACTTCCCATCTATGCCGAACAATGTACCAAAAAGTGCCTCGGCGATATTCTTCTCAGTGTGCATCACGTCGATGTTGTGTGGGCAAAGGAGGTCTTTGAAGTAAGGCAGATCCCATAAGCATGTTTTGTGAGTCCAGGCGTGCTTAGAATTATACCCCTTGAAGTACCCTGGACGCTCTGGATCTGGCTCGAGAGCGTTTAACTGATTCAGGGTCTGTTGGCCTGTCAATGCATGTGGTGCAGAGTTTTTGTCAACTCTACCTCTGATGAAGTTCTTCTTGTCTTTCCTGAACTTATGGCGAGGATTCAGGAACTGTCTATGCATGTCGAAGCAAGAAAACTTGCGACCGGCCTGAAGCCAACGAAACTCAACAACTCCCTTGCATGTGGGGCACGGGAACCTTCCATGCACACACCAGCCAACGAATAGCGCATACGCCGGCAAGTCATGCGTCGAGTACATGTACCAGACACGCATTATGAAGTTCCGTTTGCTATAGGCATCGTATGTCTTGAACCCATTATCCCAGGCTTCTTGCAATTCGTCCTTAAGCGGTTGCATATACACATTCATATTTTTCCCCGGATAGTTGGGCCCTGGAATTATCAACGTCAGGAAAATGTTCTTTCTTTGCATAATCTGTCCGGGGGGAGATTGAGTGGAAATACAAATACGGGCCAACAACTGTATTGGGCTGCCGTCATACCAAACACACTGAACCCATCCGTGCTGATGCCGACTCGAGGATGCCTCGGATCTGCCGCTTTGTCACCATGTAATTCATCAAACTTTTTCCACGCAACACCATCCGATGTGTGTACAATCATCAGATTCCCATCTGCATCTAGTTCGGTTCTTTTGCCCGTTTTGTGCCATGTCATCTGTCTGGCCGTCTCTTCGACCATGAAAAGACGTTGAAGTCTTGGTACGATTGGCATATACCGAAGAACACTAACGGGGATTTTGGTCTGTGTCTTCTCACCCATACCGTTGTCTACCACAACATACCTGGAAGACTTGCAAATGGGACAACAGTTCAAGTCCGCATAGTCAAGCCTAAACAAGACACATCCTTTCTCACAGGCATGTATCTTATCATAGGGCATCTTCAGTGCACGGAGGATTTTGTCCGACTGGTACAGGTTTGCAGGCATTACATGGCCTTTGGGTAGAAAGCGTCCAAATACTGTCATCATTGCATCGTAGCATTCTCTGCCCAAGTTGAACTGAGCCTTCAGAGCCATTACTTGTGAGATGGCATCCAACTGACAAAGCTCAGTGTGCTCATGGAGCGGACGTTTTGAAGACTCCAACATTTCATTGAAGGCCTTTGCAGATTCCTCCATCTCCTCGTCCGAATCCCGAGCATCATCAAAGTCTTGCACCATGTTTTCCATACCGGTACCATGCTCGTCGGTGCGACGACGATCCACCTCAGCTCGGTCACGTTGGGCAGACTCACCATGAAATGTCCACACCGTATAATCGGGCGTAAAACCACTCTTCTGCAGGTGTTTGCCCATTTCAGCCTCTGTCCTCTTTTCCCAATTGCCGCACCGTAAACAGGGGCACCAGGTTTTCCTCTGGCCATTTGCAAATGCGGCTCGCACAAACCCCTTGGTTTTTGTGAACCATTCAGTGCTCCATTTGTTCTGACCAGTGTGACCGGTGTACATCCACGCACGATCACTCATCTTGACTTTCAGAGCTACTAGACACACAACAAATATATATATATATATAATTCACCATGTATGTATTCATCAGTTGATCTACTTTGTCAATTTTATTACGTCCATGCAACCTACACTCTAATAGGTAATGATAGGTCCTAATCCCACCCGAGTATGTTTAGATTGGGTTCATTTTCCCATGCTATGCCCCGGATCCTACGCAAAATTTCGGCAGCACCTCCCCGCTGTTCTCCTGATACACGTCTCTGCAATAAACAGAGAGGATGTGTACCCGGAGAACAACAGGGGAGGCACTGACGAAATTTATGCGTCGGATCCGGAGCAAAGCATATGGGAAAACGAACCCAATCTAAACATACTCGGGCTGTCCATGGATAGCGTTGGACAATTCGAAAGAATCAAGGTTATAAATATGCAAATGCATGCATATTTATAACTATGACGCTTTCGAACGGGAGACACATATTGGTTACGCATACTGATGATTCAAGACACATATATATCTAGCTATCAAGTTTCATCGGAATAGATCAAATAATTAATGGGGGAGGAGGACATGTCATTTGTGCTCACCCACGAACGAAGGGGCAGAGCTCGTCAAACGCACGGCGAGGTCGTCGAACACCAAACCTCGCAGCGATGAAACAACTGCACATTTAAAACTACCCGATCAACACAATTATATATGATGTTTTTCATAACAAAATCGAAAGATATATGACCTAACTAATAATTCACAAATATATGACCCCGTCGGCTTCTGGAAGGCCAAAGAACACCTTTTCGGGGTCGGGGTCTCGGGGTCGGGGTGTCGGGTCGGGGTGCCGGGTCGGGGTCGGGTGCCGTGTCGGTGTCGGGGTCGGGGTGTCGGGTCAGGCTCGGGGTCGGGGTGTCGGGGTCGGGGTCGGGGTCGGGGTCGGGGGTCTTGGGGTCGGGGTGTCGGGGTGTCGGGGGTGTCGTGTCGGGGGTCGGGGTGCCGTGTCGGTCTCAGGGTGCCGTGTCGGGGTCGGGATGTCGTGTCGGTCTCGGGTGCCGTGTCGGGGTCGGGGTGTTGGGTCGGGGTGCCGGGTCGGGGTCGGGGTGCCGTGTCGGTGTCGGGGTCGGGGTGTCGGGTCAGGCTCGGGGTCGGGTGTCGGGGTCGGGGTCGGGGTCGGGTCGGGGTCTCGGGGTCGGGTGTCGGGGGTGTCGTGTCGGGGTCGGGGTGTCGTGTCGGTCTCGGGGTGCCGTGTCGGCGTCGGGGTGTCGTGTCGGTCTCGGGTGCCGTGTCGGGATCGGGGTCTCGGGGTCGGGGTGTCGGGTCGGGGTGCCGGGTCGGGGTCAGGGTGCCGTGTCGGTGTCGGGTCGGGGTGTCGCGTGAGGCTCGGGGTCGGGGTCGGGGTCTCGGGGTCGGGGTGTCGGGGGTGTCGTGTCGGGGTCGGGGTGTCGTGTCGGTGTCGGGGGTCGGGGTGTCGGTCAGGCTCGGGGTCGGGTTGTCGGGTCGGGGTCGGGGTCGGGTTCTCGGGGCGGGGTGTCGGGGTGGTCGTGTCGGGGGTCGGGGTGTCGTGTAGGTGTGCGGTGCCCCGTGTCGGTGTCGGGGTGCCGTGTCGGGGTCGGGGTGCTGTTTCGGGGTCCGGGGCTTGGGGTGTCTCCTCCTCCTCTTCTTCTTCTTCTTCTTCTTCTTTCTTCTCTTCTTCTTCTCTTCTTCTTTTCTCTTCTCTTCTTCTTCTTTCTCCTCCTCCTCCTCCTCCTCCTCCTCCTCTTCTTCTTCTTCTTCTTCTTCTTCTTCCCCCTTCTACTTAACCTAACCTAAACTAAAAACCTAAACTAATTAAAACTAAACTATTTAAACTAATTAAACTAAACTTAAACAGAAAGAAAAACAAAAAAAAGAAAAAAAAAGGGAGGAGGGGCTCACTGTGGAAGGCGGCGATGGGTCGGGGAGGGGCCGGCGAGGGAGGGCGGGGCGGGGCGGTGGAGGAGGCGGGGCGGCGGGGGCCCGGCCGGCGTGGGGCCGGGGCGGGGCGGTGGAGGAGGCGGGGCGGCGGGGGCCCGGCCGGCGGGGGCCGGGGCGGCGGGGGGATGGGGGCGGGGGGCTGGGCTGGGCGGTGGAGGAGGCGGCGGGGGCGGCGGGGCGGCGGGGGCCGGGACGGCGAGGGGCCGTGGCGGCTGTGGGCCGGGGCGGCGGTGGGGCGCGGGCGGCAGGGGCTGGGCGGGGGGGCGACGGGGCGGCGGCGCGCGGCGGGCGGCGGCGGCGGCGGGGTGGGAGGAGAAGGGCGCGAGGACGAAGTGAGTAACGGCGGGGGTACGTGCCGTTAGTCAAGTGCCTTCTTTGCCGTCCGCCAGCCCTTGCCGTCCTCCTTTCTGCCTCTTTGCCGTCCGCTAGCGGACGGCAAAGAGGTGGGCCGTTAGGATTTTTTCAAACGAGCGGGGGGTGGGGGCCACCACACTCTTTGCCGTCCGCTGGCAGACGGCAAAGACCTGGCAGATGGCAAAGAGCTTCTTTGCCGTCAGCCTTTTCTTTGCCGTCTGTTTATGTGTAGCTGATGGCAAAGAGCTTCTTTGCCGTCAGCTAGCAGACGGCAAAGATCTGGCAGATGGCAAATTAGCTGATTCCAGTAGTGGATATGCAAGATATGATATGCGATGCATATGCGTGCTCCGGAAGGAAAATGATGAACATGGCAGTAACTTGGCAAACCAAGCATGCCACTGGAAAGATGAGATGATTTCGGTCGAAATCGATATAAAGATCACCGGAATCGGATGCACGGTTTGCAAATGGCAAGCAAAACAAGAATGACACTAATCTTCGATAAACAGCAAGATAGCACTTAACATACAACAAGTAACAATGCTACAGCACCCCAACATAGCAACAAAGCACATCGCAGTAATCTACTGGCGATGCTTGACAAAAGATGAACACTGAGCTACGGCTAGTTCACAACATATCAAGCTCAAACAAGCATGGCAAAAGTGCAAAAGATTACAGGTTCACAGACTTAGTGAAAAACTGGACATGGCAGAAATCAGCATCAGGTAGCAATGTTCAGAGCACGAAATCAACATGCTACAGGAACTTAACGTATCAAAACAAGGCATGGAAGTGTTCTACTAAATGCACATGACAAAAGTCCCTTACTGACCATAAGCCAAAAAGGACCAGAAGATATGATGGCAAGCATGTAAACATAGCAAGTTTCGTTATCAGGTTTCAGACTTAGCAGAAAACAGAGCATGGCAGAAATATAAATATGTAGGCCTCTTTGTGAGCTTGATGCACTCACTACAGAGCAATGCATGACAAAACAAGCATACCTACAGCAAGATGGCATGTTTATGAAGCTATCCATGGCAAGAACAATTGCATAGCATGTATGGATAAACTACAATAAGCTTGGCAAAAATGCATATCATGTTAAGAATCTGCCAGAAATATTTTATAGCAAAAGTAGAGCAAGATTGAGTCATGCTTTGGTACTCTACAATTGCAAACAATTGAAGGAATGGATCAACTACAACTATATCTACAAAACATCCTTACTGAACATCTCCAAAATATGCATGGATCTCTCTGTAGCATCAAGTTTACATGGCAACAAAATTACAGCAGACAAGGACTTGGAGAAAACACTAAGTCCCTGAAATCAGAAATATTACGGGGCCTACTTTGCATGCTTGTGCTAGTCACCACATAGATCACAAAAATACATGGACTATACCAATGGAAAGATGGCATGGCATACTTCAAAACACATGTAGAGCTCATGCTCAAAAGATGCACAGAATAAATGATACAAAAAAGACAAATCTCCAAATTCTGATAAGAACCAGAGATTAACAGCAACTAGCCCTCTTCCAACGAAGATTTGGGCATCAATATGACCTCTAATGAACATGGTGCAATTGAACAAAATGAAGAGCATCATGAGACGAACAATTTGACATATTATACGCGCGAATCGGAGCTACATGCACAAAGTTATCTCATCTCGAACATAGGCACTTGCTGATGGAATTATTATGACTTAGAAGAAAAACGGGCTCGGGGAAAAAGTCAACTCACGTCGAGCGAGATCCAGATCGGGGAGCTCCTCGACGGGCTCGGGACTCCGGCGGGAGGCTCACCGGCGGGAGGAGAGGAGAGGCCGGCGGGGCCTTTGGCGGAGGGAGGAGGCGGCGAGCCGGAGGAGGGCAGGCGCCGGTCGCCGGCGGGGGCGGCGCCGGAGGGAGCGCGCGGCGGCGGGGCCGACCGGCGCCGGGCGGCGCGGGGAGCACGGCCGGCGAGGGGAGCATCCGACGCGGCGGCGCACCCGAGGCGAGCGGCGGCGGCGAGGAAGACCGGCGCGGAGGCGCGCGCGCGGGCCCGCGGGCCGGCGGCGGGCCTGGCGGGCCGCGGCGGTGGAAGGCCGGCGATGACACGTGGCGGCTCCGGACTGGACGGGGCGCGGCGGCGGACGGGTCCGGCGGGGTACGGACGCGTCCGGCGGCGCGGAGGGAGAGGGTTAGGGTTTCGTCTGAGATTTCGTTTTTCGGGATGCCCACTCATTTATAGGTAGAGGGAGCTAGGAGGCTCCAAATGAGGTGCGGTTTTCGCCCACACGATCGTGATCGAACGACCTAGAGCATGGAAGAGAGTTTGGTGGGTTTTGGGCTGGTTTTGGAGGGGGGTTTTGCTGGGTACTCAAATGGACATTGCGGAGGCCCGGTTAACCGATGGAGTACCAAACGACCTTCGAATGGAACGAAACTTGACCGGTAGACTCCGGGTGATATAATGAAGCCACTTGACAAGCCTCGGTCCATTCCGAGAAAGTTTGACACACGCACACGAAAGAAAACTAGAGGGGTGCACCGGAGGAGATAGGAGCGCCGGATTGGAAAACGGACAACGGGGAAAATGCTCGGATGCATGAGACGAACACGTATGCGAATGCAATGCACATGATGATATGATATGAAAATGCATGACATGACAAAATACAAAACGAAAGACAAAACCCAACAACGGAGGGAAAAACATATCACATAGCCGGAAATGGCAAGAGTCGGAGTTACAAATATGGCAAGTTACATGCGGGGTGTTACACTTGCCCACGCTCGCGGACGAGCACAAGAGGCGGTGGAGGAAGCGGACAAGCACACGCGCGCACTGTGGCTTTTGGCCATGACGTGTCCGTGCTTGCTGCGGCAGCTCCTGCGTCGGCGAGCGCCAGGGAGAGGTCAAGGGTGATGGGTCGACGCTGTAGGTGCGGCACGGCAGGCGTCGGCGAGTGCTGGAACGAGCATGCGCGAAACAGAGAGGAAAGCACCAGCTAGAGCGCGTCGAGACGTTGCCAGGCGTCGTGTCTTCATGCGGTCACCGTGCTGGCATGGTCAAGACAACGCCCAGGCGCAGCCAAACCTTGTCTACGCTTTCCTCCATGCAGTGTTTAGTCTAGGAGTGGTGATAGCTCATACCCAGGCCGACCAGATTGGACTCAACTAAGCTGACAAGTTTCTGACCAGAAACTTGGTCGCCAAGTTAAGCAATCTTCTAGAAGGCCATTAGGGATGATCTCCTAGGGTTTAGGGTTTCTTAGGAGGGTGTTTAAGCTCAAGAAATATCAGGTCCAAAAGATCAAGGAAAAATGCACTTGATGTGCAATGTGCATCTCTGGTCCAGAATAGAAATGATTTTCTATAGCAAAAATATTCCAAAAAGTGATGCAATATTTTTTGCATGGGAAGGTGTGCCAAGGTTCTAAGAATATTCAAGAATTATTTCAGATTTTTCTAGGCAAGAAAAATTGGGGTTGCTTTGGAGCACAAGTTTTTGAATTGAATTTCAGAGAGAAAAATGAATATTTTTCTTTTATGAAAATATCCATTTGATTATTTTATGGATTTATCAGAGGAATGAAGTAGATAGGTCACTTGGGTGAAAGTCAAGGATAAGCCCAAGTCACAAGTCCATTTGAAATGATTCCGAAATCCAAATCAAGTCAGGGCAAAATCACGGCAAAAAACCAAGTCCGGAAGAAGGGAGAAGACAAGTCCGGAAGAAGGGAGAAGACAAGTCCGGAAAAAGAGAGAAGGCAAAATCCAGGCTGTCACACTTATAGTGTTGCCTCCCAACCTTTTACCTCAAGGGTAATGTCAACAATAATAGTTTATGATAACTTACATTCAATTGGATATATATATCAGGATCTTTCCAACACATCGTGCTTGCCAAAGGATAAAATGTAAAATGGAAAGGGGAAGATCACCATGACTCTTGTATAAGGCATGAGACAAAAATAGAAGACAGGCCCTTCGCAGAGGGAATCAGAGGTTGTCATGTGCTTTTATGGTTGGATGCACAAAATCTTAATGCGAAAGAACGTCACTTTATATTGCCACTTTTGATATGGACCTTTATTATGCAGTCCGTCGCTTTTATTTCTTCCATATCACAAGCTCGTATAAAGCTTACTTTCTCCACACTAATAAAACATACATATTTAGAGAGCAATTTTTATTGCATGCAACAATGACAACTTACTTGAAGGATCTTACTCAATCCATAGGTAGATATGGTGGACTCTCACAGCAGAACCAGGTTTAAGGATATTTGGAAGCACAAGTAGTATCTCTACTTGGTGCAAAGAATTTGGTTAGCATGAGGGGGAAAGGCAAGCTCAACATGTTGGATGATCCATGACAATATACTTTATTTCGGATATAAGAAAACATAACCCATAACGTTGTCTTCCTTGTCCAACATCAACCTTTTAACATGTCATATTTTAATGAGTGTTCACAATCATAAAAGATGTCCAAGATAGTATATTTATATGTGAAAACCTATCTTTCTTTATTACTTCCTATTAATTGTCCCGATGACCAAAACTATGTCTGTCAACTCTCAACAACTTTTATTCATCATACTCTTTTATATGTGAAGTCATTACTCTCCATAAGATCAATATGATCTCTTTAATTCTTTTTATTCTTTCTTTTATTCCCTCAAGATCATAGCAAAATAGCCAAGCCCTCGACTCAAAACTAATCTGTATTATATATAGCTCACGGACTCGATTACATAGAAGGATCATAGAGCAAAACTCAAAACTAGATCATACTAAAACTTTATTCTACTAGATCAAGATATAATCAAAAGGATCGAACTAAGAAAAACGGTAAAGATAGAAGTGTGATGGTGATACGATACCAGGGGACCTCCCCCAAGCTTGGCAGTTGCCAAGGGGAGTGCCCATACCCATGTGTTTATGTCTCTTTCTTCGGAGGTGGTGATGATGGAGTTGCTGATGATGTAGGCTTGACGTCCCTCTTCCAAGGCATAGGCTCACCATCATAGAAAGATGATCGAGTCTCCGGGATCCTCAAATCTGCAGCCAAACTCATCGTCTTGAATCTATATTCATACTCACAGTTTTGGTTTTGCAGGTCATAGATCTGGGCTTGGAGGTGCTCGATTTTTTCGTGAAGCTTGAAGATGGCCTCCCCAATGTTCTTGGCATCCAGCTTGTGGTTGTTGGTGAACTCCGCGATCATCATGTGGTTGGCGTCGAGTCCGCGTTCCACTATCCCTTGGCACTTGAAAACTTGCTGCTCCATTGCTTCGAGTCTTGTCTCCACGCTTCCGGTCCTCCTTGGTCCCTCAACCTCGTGGATGTGAAGCACCCCCTCACGCATCTCAATGGTTTGAGGGTGTTGCAGCACCTCTGCGAGGTAGGGGTTGATAACTTTCTCGAAGAATTTGTCCTTGGGGGCATTTGAAGACGTCATGGTGATCTAGATCTGTCAGAAAAACAGCTCGAAACAAAAACAGAGGATATTTGCATGGTACGGTGGTCAAAACTTTCGGTAGATTATATAATGAATTTTTACCGACCAAAAGAAGTATCGTGCAAGAAAACGTAGTCCAGAGGGCACACGAGGTGCCCACGAGGCAGGGGGCGCGCCCAGGGGGTAGGGCGCGCCCTCCACCCTCGTGGATGCCTCGTGTCCCTTTCGGACTACTTCTTATTTTCCTATTTCCTTAAATATTCCAAAACAGAGAAAAATTGCCATTAGAACTGTTTTGGAGTCGGTTTACTTACCGTACCACATACCTATTCCTTTTCGGAGTCTGAAACATTCTGGAAAGTGTCCCTTATATATTCCTCCGGGGTTACGGTCTCAATAACATTAGTTTCAATATTTATTGGATTACCTGAGATATAATGTTTGACTCTTTGACCGTTCACCACCTTTGGATTTGTGCCTTCGAAGTTGTTGATTTTATGGCACCGGATCGGTAGACCTCCTCGATAACGTAAGGACCTTCCCATTTTGAGAGGAGTTTTCCTGCAAAAAAATCTTAAACGGGAGTTGTATAACAGAACATAATCACCTACGTTAAACTCACGCTTTTGTATCCTTTTATCATGCCATCTTTTAACTTTTTCTTTAAACAGTTTGGCATTCTCATAGGCCTGGGTTCTCCATTTATCAAGTGAGTTAATGTCAAATAACCTCTTCTCACCGGCAAGTTTGAAATCATAATTGAGCTCTTTAATGGCCCAATATACCTTATGTTCTAGTTCGAGAGGTAAGTGACATGCTTTTCCATAAACCATTTTATATGGAGACATACCCATAGGATTTTTATATGTAGTTCTATAGGCCCAAAATGCATCATCAAGTTTTTTGGACCAATTCTTTCTAGATATATTAACAGTCTTTTGCAAAATTAATTTAATCTCCCTATTACTTAGTTCTACTTGACCACTAGATTGTGGATGATATGGAGATGCAATTCTATGATTAACATCATACTTAGCAAGCATTTTACGAAAGGCACCGTGAATAAAATATGAACCACCATTAGTCATTAAGTATCTAGGGACTCCAAACCTCGGAAAAATAACTTCTTTAAGCATCTTAATAGAGGTGTTATGATCAGCACTACTAGTTTGAATAGCTTCTACCCACTTAGTAACGTAATCAACAGCAACTAAAATATGTGTATACCCATTAGAGGAAGGAAACAGTCCCATATAATCAACGCCCCAAACATCGAATGGTTCAATAACAAGTGGATAGTTCATAGGCATTTCTTGGCGTCTGCTAATATTACCAATTCTTTGACATTCATCACAAGACAAGATAAACTTACAGACGTCCTTGAAAAGAGTAGGCCAATAAAAACCGGATTGCAATACCTTATGCGTAGTTCTATCTCCAGCATGGTGTCCTCCATAAGCCTCGGAGTGACACTTGCGTAGGATCTGTTCCTGTTCATGCTCAGGTACACAACGTCTAATAACACCATCTACTCCTTCTTTATAAAGGTGTGGGTCATCCCAGAAGTAATGTCTTAAATCATAGGAAAACTTTTTCTTTTGCTGGTATGTGAAACTAGGTGGTATAAATTTAGCAACAATGTAATTAGCATAATCAGCATACCATGGAGCAGTACGAGAAGCATTTATGACAGCTAATTGTTCATCGGGAAAGCTATCATCAATAGGTAGTGGGTCATCAAGAACATTCTCTAACCTAGACAAGTTGTCTGCAACGGGGTTCTCAGCTCCCTTTCTATCAATAATATGCAAATCAAATTCTTGTAGCAAGAGAACCCATCTAATAAGTCTAGGTTTAGCATCTTTCTTTTCCATAAGATATTTAATAGCAGCATGATCAGTGTGACCAGTTACTTTAGAATCAACAATATAAGGTCTGAACTTATCACAAGCAAATACAACTGCTAAAAATTCTTTTTCAGTAGTAGCATAATTTCTCTGGGAACTGTCTAGAGTTTTACTAGCATATTGAATAGCATTTAATTTCTTATCAACTCTTTGTCCTAGAACAGCACCTACAGCATAATCACTAGCATCACACATAATTTCAAAGGGTAAATTCCAATCAGGTGGCTGAACAATTGGTGCAGAAATCAAGGCTTTCTTAAGTATTTCAAATGCTTCTACACAATCATCATCAAAGACAAAAGGAACATCTTTTTGTAAGAGATTAGTCAGAGGCCTAGAAATTTTTGAGATGTCTTTAATGAACCTCCTATAAAAACCCGCATGACCAAGGAAACTTCTTATACCTTTAATGTCCTTAGGACATGGCATCTTTTCAATAGCATCAACTTTAGCTTTATCAACTTCAATACCTCTTTCAGAAATTTTATGCGCCAAGACAATACCTTCATTAACCATAAAGTGGCACTTCTCCCAATTCAAGACACGATTAGTTTCTTCGCATCTCTGCAAAACTCGATCAAGGTTGCTTAAGCAATCATCAAAAGAAGTTCCATACACGGAGAAATCATCCATGAAAACCTCAAAAATCTTTTCACAATAGTCAAAGAATATAGCAGTCATACATCTTTGAAAGGTAGCAGGTGCATTGCATAAACCAAAAGGCATACGTCTATAAGTAAAGTTACCGAAAGGGCAAGTAAAAGTGGTCTTTTCTTGATCCTCTTTTGACACAGGTATTTGAGAGAAACCACAATAACCATCTAGAAAGCAAAAATGTGTATGTTTAGATAATATTTCTAGCATTTGATCAATAAAAGGTAAAGGGTAAATGATCCTTTTTAGTAGCTTTGTTTAATTTGCGGAAATCAATTACCATTCTATAACCTGTAACAATTCTTTGTTGGATCAATTCATCTTTATCATTAGGAACAACAGTAATACCTCCCTTTTTAGGGACGCAATGGACAGGACTTACCCACTGACTATCAGCACCGGGATAAATTATACCTGCCTCTAGAAGCTTTAGTATTTCTTTTCTTACCACTTCTTTCATCTTAGGATTTAACCGTCGTTGGTGATCAACAACCGGTTTAGCGTCTTTCTCCAATTTTATTTTGTACTGGCATAGAGTGGGACTAATGCCCTTAAGATCATCTAGAGTATATCCAATAGCAGCACGGTGCTTCTTCAGAGTTTTCAATAATTTCTCTTCTTCCTGCTCTGAAAGATTAGCACTAATAATAACAGGATATATCTTCTTTTCATCAAGATAAGCATATTTAAGAGTATCAGGTAATGGTTTAAGCTCAAACACGGGATCACCCTTGGGTGGAGGAGGGTCCCCTAGAATTTCAACAGGCAAGTTGTGTTTCAAAATAGGTCCCTGTTTAAAGAATACTTCATCTATTTCCCTTCTTTCATTCATAAACATATCAGTTTCATGGCCTAACAAATATTGTTCTAAAGGATCATTAAGAGGCACGGCAATAGAAGCAAGACCAATAATTTCATCTTTACTAGGAAATTCTTTATCATGGGGTTGTCTACAAAATTTAGCAAAATTAAAATCATGAGACATATCCCCAAAACCAATAGTAACAACATCCTTTTTGCAATCTATCTTAGCATTAACAGTATTCAAGAAGGGTCTACCAAATATAATGGGACAAAATTCATCTTGTGGGGAACCTAGAACAAGAAAATCAGTAGGATAGTTAACTTTCCCACACAAGACTTCAACATCTCTAACAATCACAACTGGTGAAATAGTATCTCTATTGGCAAGCTTAATTGTAACATCAATACCTTCTAACTCAGCAGGTGCACTATCATGCATAATTTCTTCGTATAAAGAATGAGGTATTGCACTCGCACTAGCACCCATATCACATAAGCCATGATAGCAATGATCTCCTATTTTAACAGAAATAACAGGCATGCCTACAACAGGTCTATGTTTATTTTTAGTATCGGGTCTAGCAATTCTAGCAGCTTCATCACAGAAGTAAATAACATGTCCATCAATATTATCGACCAAGAGATCTTTAACCATAGCAATACTAGGTTCAACTTTAATTTTATCAGGGGGTGTAGGTGTTCTAGTATTACTCTTACGAACCACAGTTGAAGCTTTAGCATGATCCTTTATTCTAGCAGGGAAAGGTGGTTTCTCAATATAAGCGGTAGGAACAATAGGATCAACATTATAAGTGATAGTCTTTTCTTCAACTTTAATAGGTTCAACTACCTTTACTTCAATGGGAGGATGATATTTAAACCACTTCTCCTTAGGGAGATCCACATGAGTAGCAAAAGATTCACAGAAAGAAGCTACTATCTCAGAATCACGTCCATATTTAGTGCTAAATTCACAGAAAACATCGGTATCCATAAAAGATTTAACACAATCAAACTTAGGTGTTATACCTGACTCCTTACCTTCGTCGAGTTCCCAATCTTCAGAGTTGCGTTTAATTCTTTCCAATAAACTCTAGATCACCACGCAGCTGGCCACCATGGGGATGTCAACTGTGAGGTACGCTCCGGATCGCAGCACGACTCCCAACGCCAGGCTGACCCTGTTCTTTGAGGGTGTTCTTGGAGCCCTGGAGCATTTCCGCTCCACCAGGGCGACTTTCCTGGCCAATGAGGCCCGGAGGCTTTGCCGAGGTGCCATGACCAAGGTTCTCACCAAGGTGGCATACTGGAATCCCAACCTCGACTTCAATGCTGCGCTTGAGAGCTTGCCGGAGGGTGTGGACCTCGCGCTGCTCAAGGAGCGTATCGAGCCCATCATCAGCGGCATCGATGGAATCCAGAGGGTAGAGGGCCAACGCCGGGACTAGGCACCCCGCTTCTTATCGTTGCTGCAGTTTCAGGACCAAGAAAATTTCTATCTTTAGTTAGAACCGCAGCAACAATTGATGTAATATAACTCTGCAGTACTTTTGAATCAGTGCATGTTATTTTCCTGTTCAATTTCTCTCTCTGTATGTCCACCCTACGTTAATCGGGTAGGCTTGCGGGCACCTCGAGGACGGATCCTCGATAGCCTGCCGGCTGCGCTTGCTGCCGGGCAAACCACCTTACCGCCCTCAACGCGGCCGCTCGAACTGTCGAGCTTGACTCGAGTCAGAATCAAGAGTGTTGCCGGTTGCGGAAGGCTACCCTGCCACTCTCGACACGGCCGCTTGAGCTGTTGAGCGGACTCGAAACAAAACAAGAGCGTTGCCAATCGCGGGAGGGCCCCTTTGTGTGTAGGTTTTCCATACAAAGAACGAGATCTCCGAGGGGAATAACCTTATATTAAAAGGAAATATTTAAAGTCCGGCATGACTTAGCCTTCCTATCGCCGTACTGGCGCCCTTCGTGCTTGCAGGCGGTGCCGTCCTCTTGGTTGTCTTCTTCCTTAGAAACCATGGCCACGAGGAACTACTAAGCTGGTTGCTAAACCAGATTCTCACAACTGCGCCCCCTACCTGGCACGCCAAAGATGTCGGTGGGAATGACACCTATGGGATCACTGGAATCCCTTCTACGGTTGGCGGGCGCGGGGTTATGAGAAGAGCAGGTCCAGGAGCCAGCACAAAGATCGTTTACCCAGGTTCGGGCCGCGAGGATGCGTAATACCCTAGTCCTGCTTTGGTGGATGTATTCAGTGTTCTTGAGCTTTCGAACTAGCTACGGTGGCTGCATAGTTCCAAAGAGTCGAATCCCTCTCCAGTATGCCTCGGGCCTCCTTTTATAGTCGAAAAGGGGTTGCCACAGTGGCATACAGGAGGTGGAAAGGTGTACAGTGCGCGAGCTTAGCGCCCAGCATTACTGTTTCGTCTGTTGCGCTTCCCCGTGACCCGCGTTGAACGCGCGACGTGGAGGATCGTGTGTGACGTGGGGGTCATGCATGGGGCGGTTCCCGCACGCATGCGTCACGTCGTAGTTAATGGGAAAAGAGGTGGCCCGCGCCTTCCCCGTAAAAAGGAATAACCGCGGGCGCGCTGCTCATTTACCCTCCGTGCTTTCCCCAATCTCAGAACCACCGTCCCCTTCTCCTTTCTTCGCAAGCTTTCGCCTTCGCTCGTCGCCGCCGCATCTCCGCCATCCTCCATTCCTCGGTTCCCGCAGCCGCCATGGCACCCAAGACCAGCAGAGGCAAGGGAGTGGCCAAGGACGCCGGGGCGAAGGAGCCGTCGGAGAGCGAGTTGGTAGTGCGGCGGACGCAGCACGCCTACTTCCCGTCGACGGTTGACGCGCTCGAGCTCCGGAACTACTTCAAGCACCTGTGGGGGTGCAAGACGGGAAGCGAGACGACGGGGCATCCGGCCACGCGCGTCATCCCCGCCGCCTTCGCCGAAGCTGGCCCGGATCGGTACCCATTCTTCGTCGACTACTTTTCTTGCGGCCTCTGCCCCCCCTTCTCTGATTTCTTCAGCGACATCATGCACACCTACGGTTTCCACCTTCTGGATTTTACTCCGAATGCTGTGGCGTGCATGGCCCTTTTCGCTCAACTCTGCGAGGGCTTCGCCGGAGTGCATCCCAACGCGGTGCTCTTCCGCCACTACTTCTTCCCTCGTATCCAAAAGGGGGGCGCCATTTCCGGTTGTGTCGCCTGGATCCGAAGGACCCAGGAGAAGAGGACATATCCGGACAGCGCCCAGAAGGAGAGGTGGGAGGAGTGGCGGGGCCGGTGGTGCTGGATTGAATAGAAGGATCCGCCGGACTTTTGCCGGGTCCGCCACGCGCCGCCGGTCCGCAGGGGCGACTGGAGCGATGTTGACGTCAACGATGAGAAGCTCACGGTCGCCACCACCAGGATTCTTCGTCTCACCGAGGCCGGGCTCACCCTCGAGATGATCAGGGAGGATTTCATCCGCCGCCGAATCGCTCCGCTGCACAACAAGGGGAGGCCGGCCTGGCTCTTTACGAACGCCGCCGACATCATGAGGCCCCGCCCCGGCTTGGACCACAACCTCACGGTGATGGGGCACGCCCACTTCTGCCAGCGGCTCTTCCAGCTCGATGTGAATCGCGATGGCGAGGTCGAGCAGTCCGGCAAGGCCGCGAAGGCCGCCGTGAAGGCCGGCAAGGCCATCAGGGGGCCCTTGTTTAAGTTGCCGGCGGGGGTGGTCCCGCTGAGCAACAGCTCGCGTCGAAATGACATCATCGCCATGATGCCGGAGTTCAACGCGCACGGCCACGGCCCAACTTGGGTCGAGCCGCCGGAGGATCGGGTGCAGGAGTTTTTTGACACCCTGGAGGAGAAGTACGTCAGGGCCAAGCCGCGGCTCGTCCAGGACACCACCCAGGCGGAGCTGGACTACATCGCCGCTAGGGCGGCGGAGGCGAAGCTCGCCAGGGAGGCCGGGAGCGCCGGCGGTGTGGAGGACAAGGGCGTGGCGGAGGCAGAGGAAAAGGAGCTCGCCCAGTGGGCGGAATCCGCTAGAGAGGCCACCAGCGCCGGCACCGGGGCTCCTCTCATTGAGGACGCGCCTGACGAGTCGGAGGAGGACGAGGAGGAGGAGGAGGCCGAGGCCGTCGACCCTCCAGCCATGGGGAGAGGGCGAGTCCTGCGGCGGGCCAGCTCTGGCGAGCCGGTTCGGCCTGGCAGGGCCGTGTGACCCCGGCATGCCCAGGAGACGTCCGCGCGCCAAACGAGGGCCGCGGCGGCGAAGAAAGTGGTGAAGGCCGCGGTGGTGAAGAAGAAAGCATCTGCCTCTTCTTCGTCTAAGCGCGCTCAGACGCCACCTCCTTCCCCTCCTCCGGCAGACGTTCACGCGGAGGTCACCTTTGACTTCGGGTCCCTCAGCCCAAGGAGGAAGAGGAAGGCAGCAAAGGAGGAGGAGGAGTAAGCTTCTTGTTCCCTTCCCCTTCCTGTCATCTTCGTCTCCTCAATTGCGCTGCTTATCTTGAATTGTTTTCATTTTTGCAGGGAAGTGGAGACGCTGGCCCAGAGGGTAAAGAGGGCCAGGTCTTCGGCGGGCGGCCAGCCCCCGGCAGGCACCTTGAAGGTGCTGCTGGTGGTGGTGAGCAGCCCGTACAGCAGCCCTCGGCGCAGCCCCCAGCGTAAGTTTGCCACTTACTCCCCGTCGACGTGTGTTAGGGGCATGATCCCTTGGTGCTGACCTTGCCGTGATTGCAGGAGGAGGCCAGCGGCAGGAGGAGCCGCAGAGGGCTACCCCCAACACGCCGCCCCCATCGACCACGCCACCCCGAGGGGCGTCCCCGGCAAGGGCGCCAAGCACCGAGCCCATGCACACGGAGGAGGAGGAGGAGAACTCGGGCGCTGGTGGCTTCGCCTCGGCGCCGAATGTTGGCGGGGAGGGGACTTCTGCTTCCCAGCCCGGCATGGGTAAGCCACTTGCCTTCAGTACCTGTCTTTTCTTTTTCTGTTCTTGGCTTTGCCTTATACCCTTTTCGGTATCCAGGTCCTTCTTCGGTGGATCTGGAGGACATAGACACCGTCATCGAGGACGTTGCCAAGGATGCCGTGGCGGAGGCCGACAAGATCGCCGCCGAGGAGGCCGCCAGGGGCGCTGCTGAACACGCCACCAAGGGGCCCGCCGGGGAGCCCGGCAAGGCTACTGCCGAGGAGGCCGGCAAGGGGCCTGCCGGGGAGGCCAGCAAGGCCGCTGCCGAGGAGGAGGTGGTTGACGACCAGCCTTCCTCCTCCGCTGCCTCTGGCTCCGGCAAATACCTGAGGGTGAGTGACGACCTTTTCGTCCACCTCCCAGGGTCGTCGAGCTCCAGGGCACCCATCGAGGGAGAGGTGTTCGACGAGGAGGTGCTTGCTGCCGCCGGGCTCGAGGTTGTTGACGAGCCGAGCGCCGGCGGTGACGGTTCTCAGGAGGAGCGGCTTCTCCAGGCCATGGGCGCCAATTTCCGGAAGCTCCAGGCGCTCCACCGCGCCCGCCTGGACAAGGCCAAGTCCAGGATGGCAACGGTGGACAAGGCGGAGACAGACCTCAAGGTACACGTCGCCGAGACGCAGACTTGGTTCCGCCAGGCTTGTGAGGAGCTGAAGGCCGCCCAGGGTGAGCTGGCCAAGCGTGACGTGGAGCTCATCATGAAGCGGACCGACATCGAGAAGGCCCAGGAGACAGCGGAGAGCTTGGCCACCGCAGCCGAGGCTGCTCGGACCCAGCACCAGGCTGCGCTGAACTCCCAGGAGGAGGACCTTGCCGCGCGTGAGGAGAAGCTTGCCGCAACGCTCCGCGGCAAGGATGAGGAGGTGGAGAAGCTCGTCATGCAGTGGATCCGGGAGCTGGATCAGAGGCACAAGGAGGCACTCGATGCTCAGGCTCTGGGTCACGCTGGCAAGGTGAAAGAGCTGGAGGTGGAGCGGGACGGGCTGAGGGACCAGGCCCAAAAGGTGGCCAAGGAGAAGGACACGCTCAATGGTGCCCTGATTGAGGCGCGGGGCGCGGTCCTCAGCAGGTCTGGGGAGCTCTCCGAGGCCAACAACTCCATTAAAGACATCAAGCTGAAGCTGGAGGGTCTCGAGGGGATGTTGTCAGAGAGCAAGGCCCGGGAGGAGACCCTGACCAAGGATCTGGAGAATGAGAAACACCTGCGGAAGAACGAGACCGCCAACCACAAAGACTTTGTGGAGGGTGAGAATCGCTGGATCGGCCGCCTTGAAGACGTCGCCGGCAGGATCACCATGCAGCTGGACACCATGGGGATGCCAACTGTGAGGTACACTCCGGATCGCAGCACGACTCCCAACGCCAGGCTGACCCTGTTCTTTGAGGGTGTTCTTGGAGCCCTGGAGCATTTCCGCTCCACCAGGGCGACTTTCCTGGCCAATGAGGCCCGGAGGCTTTGCCGGGGTGCCATAACCAAGGTTCTCACCAAGGTGGCATATTCGAATCCCAACCTCGACTTCGATGCTGCGCTGGAGAGCTTGCCGGAGGGTGTGGACCTCGCGTCGCTCAAGGAGCGTATCGAGCCCATCATCAGCGGCATTGATGGAATCCTGAGGGTAGAGGGCCAGCGCCGGGACTAGGCACCCTGCTTCTTATCGTCGCTTCAGGTTCAGGACCAAGACAATTTCTATCTTTAATTAGAACCACAGCAACAATTGATGTAATATAACTCTGCAGTACTTTTGAATCAGTGCATGTTATTTTCCTGTTCAATTTCTCTCTCTGTATGTCCACCCTACATTAATCGGGTAGGCTTGCCGGCGCGTAACCCAGGGCGCGGCGCCTCGAGGACGGATCCTCGATAGCCTGCCGGGTGCGCTTGCTGCTGGGCAAACCACCTAACCGCCCTCAACGCGGCCGCTCGAACTGTCGATCTTGACTCGAGTCAGAATCGAGAGCGTTGCCGGTTGCGGAAGGCTACCCTGCCACTCTCGACCCGGCCGCTTGAGCTGTTGAGCTGACTCGAAACAGAACAAGGGCGTTGCCAATCGCGGGAGGGCCCCTTTGCGTGCAGGTTTTCCATACAAAGAACGAGATCTCCGAGGGGAATAACCTAATATAAAAGGAAATATTTAAAGTCCGGCATGACTTCGCTTTCATGTCGCCGTACTAGCACCCTCCGTGCTTGCAGGCGGCGCCGTCCTGTTGGCCGTCTTCTTCCTTAGAAACCACGGCCACGAGGAACTGCTAAGCTGGTTGCTAAACCAGATTCTCACAACTGCGCCCCCTACCTGGCGCGCCAAAGATGTCGGTGGGAACGACACCTATGGGATCACTGGAATCCCTTCTACGGTCGGCGGGCGCGGGGTTGTGAGAAGAGCAGGTCCAGGAGCCAGTACAAAGATCGTTTACCCAGGTTTGGGCCACGAGGATGCGTAATACCCTAGTCCTACTTTGGTGGATGTATTCAGTGTTCTTGAGCTTTCGAACTAGCTATGGTGGCTGTGTAGTTCCAAAGAGCCGAATCCCTCTCCAGTATGCCTCGGGCCTCCTTTTATAGTCGAAAAGGTGTTGCCACAGTGGCACACAGGAGGTGGAAAGGTGTACAGTGCGCGAGCTTATCGCCCAGAATTACGGGACAAAGCGCATTAAATGCGCTACTTAGGTGTCCATTAGCTTTATCGGGGACGGGAACGTGGCCCGTCCCGTCCGTCGCCACTCCGCCTTGCTTCGACACGCACCCAGGCCAGCGATGCGTGCGGCGCCATGTAGGCAGACAGGCTGCTGAGGTGGCGCGATGGCAGGGTCTTCACGAAGATCTGCATGCCACCACGCAGGTGCTTGCTGAGTTGGCCTGGAAGCCGCATGTTGCCACGCAGGTGCCTGCCCAGCTGGTTGGGCTGGCAGCTGCATGCGAACGGCGATGGAGTCTTGGCTGGCACGGGCCTGGCAGTGGCCCCGCTGATGCCCCCGACAAGGGTCTTGCCGGGGGCCCGGCAAGGATCTTGCCGTGGCGTCGCAGTCGTCCCCGGCAAGGCGCTTGCCGGGGGTCTTGTGGATCTCCTCGGCTAGGATCCCGCCGAGGGTCACCGTCTTCTGGTCCTCATCTGATCTTGTGTGTTCATGATCTTGACGAAGATCTGCATGCCACCACAGAGGCGCCTCCCGAGCCCTGGTTCCAATGTAGTTGGTTGGCTGGTGTTGGAACCCACGGGCTCAAGGGTGGCCTGCTCTGCTGGCATCGGGCAAGTTGCCCCGGCAAGGCTCTTGCCGGGGCCGCGGAGGCCGCCCCGGCAAGGCTCTTTCCGGGAGAGTCCACCTCGCCCCTTTGCTCTCCTGTGTTTCTGGTCTTGGCATTGCCTCGGTTGTCTTGCGCTTCGGCTTCTCTCCGGCTTCCCTCCTCTGCCCTGCTAGGTGTGGACGTGGCGCGTGGCTCTGACTGCCCGTGCACAAGTAAAGGGGTCAAAAGGAGAGCCCCTACTTTTGTACACTGGCACTAAGCTTGAGCGATGCTCTCTCCTTCGCGAGGCCAAAAATTATATATATAATTACGATCACGATGAACCAGATGCATAGGATAAAACTTATGATGAAATTCCATTTTCAATCGGTTGTAGTTCCATGATCCAATATCATCACATAGCCTAAACCATGTCAATGCCTTTCCCTTCAAAGATAAAGGGAAGACCTTCTTCTTGATAACATCCTCGGGCATACCAGCAAGCTTAAATAATCCACAAACTTCATCCACATAGATTAGGTGCAAATCGGGATGTAATGTTCCATCTCCTGTAAAAGGATTAGCTAGCAGTTTCTCTATCATACCCGAAGGAATTTTAAAGTAAACATTTTCAGTAGGTTCAGTAGGTTGAGGAGCAACTCTTTTCTCTACTGGTCGGGGCGAAGATACCCCGAACAAGCCCGTCAAAGGATTATGTTCCATAGTAACAAGTGACGGTAAATTTCAGCACACTATATAAATTTTTCCTTACCAATTTCCACTTACCAAAGGCGCTTCACTCCCCGGCAACGGCACCAGAAAAGAGTCTTGATGACCCACAAGTATAGGGGATCTATCATAGTCCTTTCGATAAGTAAGAGTGTCGAACCCAACGAGGAGCAGAAGGAAATGACAAGCGGTTTTCAGCAAGGTATTATCTGCAAGCACTGAAATTATCGGTAACAGATAGTTTTGTTATAAGGTAAATTGTAACGGGTAACAAGTAATAAAAGTAAATAAGGTGCAGCAAGGTGGCCCAATACTTTTTGTAGCAAAGGACAAGTCTGGACAAACTCTTATATAAAGGAAAGCGCTCCCGAGGACACATGGGAATTATCGTCAAGCTAGTTTTCATCACGCTCATATGATTCGCGTTTGTTACTTTGATAATTTGATATGTGGGTGGACCGGTGCTTGGGTACTGCCCTTCCTTGGACAAGCATACCACTTATGATTAACCCCTCTTGCAAGCATCCGCAACTACAAAAGAAGTATTAAGGTAAACCTAACCATAGCATGAAACATATGGATCCAGATCAGCCCCTTACGAAGCAACGCATAAACTAGGGTTTAAGCTTTTGTCACTCTAGCAACCCATCATCTACTTATTACTTCCCAATGCCTTCCCCTAGGCCCAAACAATGGTGAAGTGTCATGTAGTCGACGTTCACATGACACCACTAGAGGAAAGACAACATACATCTCATCAAAATATCGAACGAATACCAAATTCACATGACTACTTATAGCAAGACTTCTCCCATGTCCTCAGGAACAAACGTAACTACTCACAAATCATGTTCATGTTCATAATCAGAGGGGTATTAATATGCATAAAGGATCTGAACATATGATCTTCCACCAAATAAACCAACTAGCATCAACTACAAGGAGTAATCAACACTACTAGCAACCCACAGGTACCAATCTGAGGTTTTGAGACAAAGATTGGATACAAGAGATGTACTAGGGTTTGAGAGGAGATGGTGCTGGTGAAGATGTTGATGGAGATTGACCCCTCCCGATGAGAGGATCGATGGTGATGATTTCCCCCTCCGGGAGGGATGTTTCCCCGGTAGAACAGCTCTGTTGGAGCCCTAGATTGGTTCCGCCAAGGTTCCGCCTCGTGGCGGCGGTGCTTCGTCCCGAAAGCTTCTCCCTGATTTTTTTCCAGGGCGAAAGACTTCATATAGCCCAAGATGGGCACCGGAGGCCTGCCAGGGGGCCCACGAGGCAGGGGGCGCGCCC
Source organism: Triticum aestivum (assembly GCF_018294505.1). Classification (NCBI taxonomy): domain Eukaryota; kingdom Viridiplantae; phylum Streptophyta; class Magnoliopsida; order Poales; family Poaceae; genus Triticum; species Triticum aestivum. The sequence continues at coordinate 500,063,329 of NC_057805.1, forward strand.
CCACCCTCGTGGACAGGGTGTGGCCCCCCTTTGGTGCTTTCTTCGCACAATATTTTTAATATATTCCAAAACTGACTTTCGTGGAGTTTCAGGACTTTTGGAGTTGTGCAGAATAGGTCTCTAATATTTGCTCCTTTTCCAGCCCAGAATTCCAGCTGCCGGCATTCTCCCTCTTCGTGTAAACCTTGTAAAATAAGAGAGAATAGGCATAAGTATTGCGACATAATGTGTAATAACAGCCCATAATGCAATAAATATCGATATAAAAGCATGATGCAAAATGGACGTATCATGGACATAGCAAAACTAGCATCCCCAAGCTTAGGGTTTTGCATAACATTAGCACAACTAACATTAATAGAATTTATAGTAAAACCATTGCAATCATGCTTTTCATCCAAGGAACTATCATGAATCGCTTCATAAATTTCTTCTTTTAACACTTCATCACAATTTTCAGATTCACGAATTTCAAGCAGAACTTCATAAAGATAATCTAGTGCACTCAAATCACTAGAAATTGGTTCATCATAATTGGATCTCTTAAAAAGATTAGCAAGTGGATGAGGATCCATAAACTTTTAGCAAGCGAAGATGCAAGCAAAAATAAGGCACATGATAACACAAGCAAAGATAGCAAACGAGCAACCAAAAGGCAAACGAAGAAGGTGAACGGAAGAGAGGCGAAGAAAAGGCAAATCTTTTCAAAAATTGTTTTAGAAGTGGGAGAGAGGAAAACGAGAGGCGAATGGCAAATAATGTAATGCGAGAGATGAGAGTTTATGATGGGTACTAGGTATGTCTTTACTTGGCATAGATCTCCCCGGCAATGGCGCCAGAAATCCTTCTTGCTACCTCTTGAGCTTGCGTTGGTTTTTTCCCTTGAAGACGAAAGGGTGATGCAGCAAAGTAGCGTAAGTATTTCCCTAAGTTTTGAGAACCAAGGTATTAATCCAGTAGGAGACAACGCAACAAGCCACCGAATACCTGCACAAACAAACACCAACTTGCAACCAATGCGACAAAGGGGTTGTCAATCCCTTCACGGTTATTCGCAAAGTGAGATCTGATAGAGATGGATAAACGGTAAAGTAATATTTTTGGTATTTTTGGTTTATGGAATGGAAAGTAAAAGATTGCAAAAGAAAGTAAATAGGATACTAGAATTGTAGATCGGAAACTTATATGATGGAAAATAGACCCGGGTGCATAGGTTTCATTAGAGGCTTCTCTCAAGATAGAAAATATTACGGTGGGTGAACAAATTACTGTCGAGCAATTGATAGAAAAGCGCAAAGTTATGATGATATCTAAGGCAATGATCATGAATATAGGCATCACGTCTGTGTCAAGTAGACCGAAACGATTCTGCATCTACTACTATTACTCCACACATCGACCGCTATCCAGCATGCATCTAGAGTATTAAATTCATAAAGAACAGAGTAACGCCTTAAGCAATATGACATGATGTAGAGGAATTAACTCAAGCAATATGATGAAAACCCCATCTTTTTATCCTCGATGGCAACAATACAATACGTGTCTCGGTTCCCCTTCTGTCACTAGGATCGAGCACCGCAAGATTGAACCCAAAGCTAAACACTTCTCCCATTGCAAGAAAAACCAATCTAGTTGGCCAAACCAAATCGATAGTTCGAAGAGACTTGTAAAGATATCAAATCATGCATCAAAGAATTCAGAGGAGATTCAAATAATATTCATAGATAAGCTGGTCATAAATCCACAATTCATCGCATCTCAGCAAACACACCGCAAAAGAGTATTACATCGAATAGATCTCTAAGAACATCGAGGAGAACTTTGTATTGAGAATCAAAGAGAGAGAAGAAGCCATCAAGCTACTAGCTATGGACCCGTAGGTCTGTGGTAAACTACTCACGCTTCATCGGAGAGGCAATGGTGTTGATGTAGAAGCCCTCCGTGATCGATTCCCCCTTCGGCAGGAAGCCGGAAAAGGCCCCAAGATGGGATCTCACGGGTACAGAAGGTTGCGGCAGTGGAAAAGTGGTTTTGTGGCTCCCCCGGAAGTTTGTGGGGTATAAGAGTATATATAGGAGGAAGATCTAGGTCAGGAGGCCACCGAGGGGCCCGCAAGGTTGGGGGCATGCCCTCCATCCTTGTGGCCGCCTCGTGGCTCTTCTGACTTGCACTCCAAGTCTTCTGAGTGTCTTCTGGTCCAAGAAAAAATCATCGCGAAAGTTTTATTCCGTTTGGTATTCCTTTTCTGCAAAACTCTAAAACAAGGAAAAAACAGAAACTGGCACTGGGCTCTAGGTTAATAGGTTAGTCCCAAAAATCATATAAAATAGCATATTAATGCATATAAAACATCCAAAACAAATAATATAATAGCATGGAACAATGAAAAATTATAGATACGTTTGAGACGTATCAAGCGGCAGTGGAGCGTGTGGTGGGTGTTCCGCGCACACCCAACAGGGACGCCACGCGCACTACGCTACGCCAGGGACTGCGCTGCCACCGTAGTGTAGCCTCTTAGCTGGAGTTGTCCTCTGATGACGACGGACCGGTGCCATTGGCGATTGTGGGAGAAGCAGACGAGATAAGCTACAGGGAGGGAGGGGAAAATGCGACGCGGAACTCGCCGGCCGTGAGGGTTTATATAGCAGGCCGGTAAGCACTGGGATTTTGGGGGATTTCACCGAGTCGAGCGGGAAGATTGCGCGGGAACCTGCGAGGTTGCGCGGGAGCGGGCTCACCGACGATTCATTGGCGCCACTTGGAGCCACTGTTTGGCCAAAAGAACGCCCCCGCACGCTGTGCAAGCTTGCGCTGTAAGCCGTCTGCGGCAGCGGGGTGACAAGACATGCGACAGGAGGACGAAAGGCCACGTACACATACGATTAATAAAAAAACATTTGCGGTTTAATTACCTACTATACCCCATCCTGGTTTATAAGTAGGATTTAACTAATAAAATATGAATGCATGTCGCCAAAGATTATATAGTTGGATTCGTATTTGAACATAGTTTCCAATTACATAATTTTTATAACATGCATTAACATTTTGTTGGTTAAATTTAAGGGCAAAGTTAGGCATAGAATATAAATGGGACTAATAGACCAAGACGGAGGTAGTAGCACACGGCCGCTCTCTACGCAGCGACGCAACTGTCGGCCGGCTTGTACGTGACCATTTCCTGCGTGTTCATCTGCTCTATGCGTCTGGTTGCTTGCGGGTGAGGCGGCCGTGGCGCGCTCTGCTCTCGAGTAACTCCGGGTACTCTGCCCTCGTCCCTCCAATAATATTCATAGATAGCATTTGGTGCTGCTGGTCGCAGTGCCCATGGTCGCAGCATGCGGTCGATGGTTGGCACATTCTAGCATTGGTCGTCGCATCGCATCACCAGCAAAAACAGCCACGCCCCCTGTGCCGTAGCAACCTGAGTCATGGCGATGGGGACTGCGGTGGTCATCTTAGGCGGGTTGGCCCATGCACGAACAGGAGCGGGCGAGCTACTGTATTGATCCAGGGGAAGTGTAGTGAACACTTTTTTATTTTTTATTTTTTTAAACATGAACATATTTTAATAAAATTAACACTTTTCAAGCGCGGTCATTTTTTTTGGAAGTTCCTGAACATTTTTTGAATTTTTGGACAAATTTTCAAATGAGATTTTTTTAATTGATTTTTTAAAACACGAGCACTTTTTGCAAATTTCCAAACCTTTTTCTAAAACACGAATTTTTTTGCAAAACTCTCGATCATTTTCTCAAGGCAAATTGTTATTTTTTGAATTTGTGAACAATTCTTTTAAACGGGAATATTTATTGAAATTCGGACAATATTTGAAACACGGTCTTTTTTGAAAAAATGTGAACATTTTTATAAACAAAAAAATTTAGGAAATTTCTGGACATTTTTTTAAAAGGGAACTTTAATAAAATGAAAAAAAACAAAGATAACCAATAAAATAAACATCAGGAAAGTAACAAAAAATTGTAAAAAATGGACAGGAACCTTCTGGAATGTTTCGAAGACCGAATAGCCAAATGGGCTGCCCGTTTCGGTTCCTGCTCGTGGCTCCTGTTTGATTTGGTGTCAAGTCAAACAGGATTTGTTGTCGCGGTGGGGCATCGATCTAGCCAGCGAGCTTGTGGGGCCCCGGGGGAGGGGGGGTTAGTGCTTGAGCGTTTTCCGTGGAATATCGTCCGCAACTCTAGGGTTTTTTCTCAATTATTAGTGGTGCCCATGTGGCTATCTAAACTTACGAGGTTAGTCCATCTTATTCAGGTTTTGTACTATGTAATTTTTTTCATGAAAAGCATGGAGGAAAACTTATATGCAAAAATCTTGGTATAACTTTTAGTTTTATTAGGGTTCTTTGTTGTCCGTGTGAATTTTAGTGTTCTTGATCTGATATGTTTTGCCTGAGATGTCAAAAAAATCATATTGTTTACTAAAGGAAAAGGAGATACAAATGTAAGCCTAATAGTTAGTGAGATTCTTTGGGGGGGTTAGTTATCGGAAATATTTTCTTAACTACCATTGGAAAAAACTTAGTAAGGGGCCTTGGTGCCAACAACATCTAGATTACCTAAGGGACATTGAAGATGCACCAACATACTCAAAAGAGGAATAGGGTCCGGAGGATCTGGTGTAACGACCCGGATCTGGTAGGATCTGAATCTCTGTGCTTACTGTGCTATCCCTGAATTGTAGCTAGCACACATAGTAACAAGAGTGAATATCAATAAAACATACATCGTTTACTAAAAAAATGGATCCAAAATTACATATGCATACCGTTGGCACAGCTCAAAGCTGGCATAGAATACAGCGGAAACATACATAGTGATAAGCTAGAGCTTCGTCAACTCCAAGCTCATTGAGTGCAGGCCCGTGATCCTATCGCCTCTTAACATGTCAACATCTGCACATGACAGGTGTAGATGAGTACATGAAATGTACTCGCGAGTTGCAAAGGAAATTATAACAGGATATTCATGTATAAGACGAAGAATATCTAAGGGGTTTTGTTTGCGTAAAGCTAATTGTCGCCTGCACTAGGATTTATAAAATTTCTTTGAAATATAAGTAGTTTTTAAGATATAAGGTTAGAGTGAAATATTTGGGTAAACAGAACAAGGCTCATTCTCCAACCTAGGAAAACAATACTTAGGGTTGAAGTGAAACACACCCATGTGCTTAATCCTCAACCCAGAACCCTTAAATCAGATTTGAGAAAAGAAAGGGAAGATCCTTCTTCGGTTCAAGTCTTCAGCTACTCAAATTGCATGTATCCTAGGGCAGGACTAATCAATTAAAGTTTAACCCTCTGCAGAGATCGTACACGTTCCACATATGACATAATCAACCCCATTTGTTGTTACACACTTTGGTGCACGACCGAGACGAGATTGTGACGAAGCCTTTCGGTAGCGGCCTCCTCTACCAATTACCAAGCCGCCTGCTACCGAGGCAATTAATGTCTCTCTCTAATGGTGGACATGGGGTAAGGGTTTCCCATTAATAATAAGCTAAGCCATCGCCCATGATAGCATGTGGTTGTACTACTGGAAGCTACTTCTTAGTGAAAGTTGGAAGAATTCGGTCTCCTGGGCAACGGTCCCCATCAAAAACATGTGTGCATGTCCTTAGTCGGACGCAATGACTCAAGTGTGCAATTCCTCGTCGGGTGCAATCACTTAGTGTGCAAGCCCCCAGTCGGGCGCAATCACTTGTAGATGCTCTCATCGGTCCATTCCGCCCAGATGAATAAGAGTGAGGCGTTTTGGCTCCCAGGAGCATCTGCACCTGTGCTGAATAAACAAATCATAACAAATACTAGAAAATTTCAAAAAAAATCCAATTTTTTGGCATGGTAGATAATTTGGTGCGTAATGTCCGGTCCAAATTTCAAATCATTTGGACATCTGAGTAGCTCTCGGCAAAAAAGACAAATTTGGGGTCTGTTAAATAGTGTATTGTTTGTATACTGTTCTGACCCAATTTGGCTTTTTTGCTGAGAGCTATTCAAATGTCCAAATGCTCTGAAATTTGGAGCGCACCTCATGCGCCAAATTATCTACCATGCACAAAAAATTTGGATTTATTTGAATTTTTTATGAATTATTTCTTGCCCGGGTGTAGATGAGCCCGGGCTCAGAATTGGATATTCGAATAAAATGATGTTCTTTTGAAGATTTCACAAAACAAGTTTTCTTTCAATTCCACCCCATTTTACAAGCATGGCTAAGCATAAGCACAAATATAAGCTTGAAACCTAGGGATTTAACTAGCAAGATATCACTTTGTAAAACTTTAGTAGAAACCCTACGCATGCATACTACTGAATTTAAAGAGGCATGCATAAAATGAAAATATAGGTCAAGGGATGGTCAACTTGCAACTTGCCTGAGTTTCCTGAAGATGAACCATATGATTTGGGAAATTCTTAATTCCCTCTAGTTTATTTTTCCACAATCCAAATTTTGGAAAAGTGTGGATGTGACGGTCATCCATTTGATTCAAAGGAATGAACCATAGGAAAAATGAAGGAATTTTTTCTTTGGTTTGAGATTCATAGGCAAAACAAAAGGAATTTTAAAATCCAGTCGGACCTGTTTATTACTTTCTTATACATGAAGAACAAGGGAGAGCCCATAAGAAGCATATATTACTCCTATAACCTAATTTCACCTTTGCATGTGCTTTAATCTTATTTTGACTACGTCTTTTAGGATTCCTCTTCCGCTTATCAAACACACAACTTTGCAAATTCATGTTTTCGTAATTCTCTATTTTGCATATGGCATCATATCATTTTATTTTTCTCTGTGGACCAAGGAGAGAGGGGGCTCAGTTATTCCTGTGTTCTCCAATTATCATGCTTTTGAAATCATGTGATCAAAGAGACCCTTAAAAAATCTATAGTAGAAGTTATTCGGCTGCACCACAAAAATGCAGAAAAATTCTACAGGACTAGGTGCATGGCATAGTTGTCATGGAGAACAAAAAAATCCACGAGGTTGTACGAAGACCACGAAAAATTCTACACCACGAAAAATCAACGGAAAGAAGAAAATTTCTACACCACGAAAAATCATGTGAATCAAAGAGACCCTTAATAAAGCATAGATTGGTTTTCTTGCAATTGGAGAAGTGCTTAGCTTTGGGTACAATCTTGCGGTGTACTTTCTCAGTGACAGTTGGGGCAGCAAGGCACGTATTGTATTGTTGTCATCGAGGATAAAAAGATGGGGTTTTCATCATATTGCTTAAGTTAATTCCTCTACATCATGTCATCTTACTTAATGCATTACTCCGTTCTTTATGAACTTAATACTCTAGATGCATGCTGGATGTAGTCGATGTATGGAGTAATAGTAGTAGATGCAGAATCATTTCGATCTACTTGGACGTGATGCCTATATTCATGACCATTGCCTTAGATATCGTCATAACTTTGTGCTTTTCTATCAATTGCTCGGCAGTAATTTGTTCACCCACCGTATTATTTGCTATCTTGAGAGAAGCCTCTAGTGAAACCTATGGCCCCCGGGTCTATTTTCCATCATATAAGTTACCGATCTACTATTTTGCAATCTTTTACTTTCCAATCTATAAACCAAAAATACCAAAAATATTTACTTTATCTTTTATCTATCTCTATCAAATCTCACTTTTGCAAGTAACGGTGAAGGGATTGACAACCCCTTTATCGCGTTGGGTGCAAGTTCTTTGATTGTTTGTGCAGGTATTAGGTGATTTGTGTGTTGTCTCCTACTGGATTGATACCTTGGTTCTCAAACTCAGGGAAATACTTATCTCTATACTTTGCTGCATCACCCTTTCCTCTTAAAAAAACCAACGCAAGCTCAAGAAATAGTAGTGGATCACTAACCAAAACCTATACTAAGCATATAGGATAAGTAGTTAAGGTACAAAAGCAGGCTATGCATCAGAGTAGGAGCAATCAAATACAATAGCAAAATCTAATGCAAGCATGAGAGAGAATGGAATGGGCGATATAGGAATGATCAAGGGGGTTTTGCTTGCCCGGTTGCTCTGCAGATGAAAGGAATCTTTGGAAGCGTAGCCGTAGTCGAACACCGAAGCATCAACAGTCTCGGGGTCTACCGGAGAGGAAGGAGGGGGAAGAAGTAATAAATAACAGGCATACAAAGCAACAGAAAGCATGACACGAGAGTAGGCTATGCTAGGGGTGACCTAACGCAGTGCTAAGTGTTACGGGTGGAGCGGGAAAAATATCCGGGAATATTTTCCCGGCTCCAGGCATTTATTGGTCAGACAATTCATAGGGGAAGGTTGCATGTTTGCTTTGTTGGGGACAAGTGGGAGGTATGTGGATGGCATATTCGGATTCGTCATAGTTTTCTGATCATTTTTCATATATATAAATTATTTTCATCTGACTAACGGTTATTTTCTATTAATTTTCAAAGCTTAATTGATTTTCTGAAATTACTAGTTTTATTACAAATTCGAAAATTAAGTAGCAAAAGCTAAGTGTACCCAAATCTGTACCCAGTCGTGGGCACAGAGCGGCTGACAGTGGGGTCAAGGGTGTGCTGACCCAACAGTCAATAGTCAAACTGTTGACTGGGGTCAAACGTGAACACTGTTGGTGGGTCCTGCGTGTCATTGAGTGATCTATTTAACAGACTTTTAATTAACTCCAATGAGGTTACTTAGGACGGTGGGGTCCGATGTCAGTGGGAATTAGCGTCTTAATTAACTGCTTAATCATGCATAAAAGAGTTGAGAGAAGACTCAAATAATATTCATAGATAATCTGATCATAAATCCACAATTAATCGGATCTCAACAAATGCACCGTAAAAGAAGATTACATCAAGTAGATCTCCAAGAACATCAAGGAGAACATTGTATTGAAGACCAAAGAGAGAGAGAAGAAGCCATCTAGCTACTAGCTATGTACCCGTAGGTGTGTGGTAAACTACTCACCCATCATCGGAAGGGCAGCAAGGTTGATGTAGAAGCTCTCCATGGTCGAATCCCCCTCCGGCAGAGGAACGAAAAAAGGTCCCCATATGGGATCTCATGAAGACAGAAACTTGTGGCGGCGAAAAAGTATTTTGGTTGTGCCCTTTGGTCTTCGGGGAATATTTAGGTATTTATAGAAGAAGAATTAGGCTAGAGGAGTCATGGGGGGCACAAAAGCTTGCAGGGTGCCCCCCTAGGGCGCGCCCTATGAGCTTGTCATTGACTCGTGGCTCTTCTGGCCTCCTCCCGAAGCTTTCAGGGTGTCTTGTGGTCCAAAAAATCATTAAAAAGTTTCCTTCCGTTTGGTATTGATTTTCTGTAAAGACAAAAACAAGGAAAAAATAGCAACTGGCACTGGACACTATGTTAATAGGTTAGTCCTAAAAAATGATATAAAATAGCATAATAATGCATATAAAACATCCAAGATTGATAATATAATAGCATGGAACAATCAAAAATTATATATACGTTGGAAACATATCAAGCATCCCCAAGATTAATTCCTGCTTGTCCTCGAGTAGGTAAATGATAAAAACAGAAATTTTGATGTGGAATGCTACCTAACATGTTTATCATGTAATCTTTCTTAATGTGGCATAAATATTCAAATCCATAAGAGTCAAAACAAAAGTTTAATATTGACATAAAAACAATAATACTTCAAGCATACTAAAAAGCAATCATGTCTTCTCAAAATATTATGGCTAAAGAAAGTTATCCCTACAAAATCATATAATCTTGTTATGCTCTTTCTTCTTGACATAAAGTATTTATAATGCATAACCCCGATGACAAGCCAAGCAACCCCGATGCTCATTTTTAAATACACATTGAACATTTTTATGATATACACTAAACAATTTTGAAATGCAAAAGGAGCATGTTTTTAAGATACATTGAACATTTTCTTAATTAGATGATACCCCGTGTGTTGCTGCGGAACGTTTTCTTCAAATACCTATTGAGGACATGTGCATAAAAAATATGTAAAATCAACGAATAAGAAAAACAATTGTGTGGATCATTTAACGTACTACAATTTTCCTGAATTCCTACCATATTTATCGCAAAAATCATCCTCAAATCAAATAGTCTTATATTAGCCCTAATTATATGTAATAATACTACTGGTCTTTCTAAAAATTGAAGCCAATAATATGTGCAATCTGCTGAAACAGGTTGGTTGAGATACTAATGCGTAATATTTGAAAATTCGGCTGGCCTGAAGACCAATAGGTATATGAAAAGATTGCAATATGCAAGCAAGTGGAATTATTACTCATCGTAATGTCTTTTGTTTTCATGTGTAGTCCAACCATGGCGAGAAATTCAACTTCCCTGCGCCCGATAAGTTCTCCTTTTAGATTATTGATAAACATCAAAGATAAGAGAAAAGGTAAAAGAAGGGCTTAAGTGTAGCAACTGAAAGGATACAGCGAGCAGGAACAGTACGAAAGATACAGCGAGCAACAACAATAGAGCAACTGAAATTGAAGTATACTGCGAGCATGACAAAAAGAATACATGACGGGAAAGCAATAGTACAAAAGAAGACCTACGGCTATGGGGGCAAGACCGTGCACACCTAATCACGTACCAACTATCCAATCAAAATACACAAATGTGAATCAAATTAACGGTAGGTTAAGCAAAATCGAGAAGTAGTAGAGGAATTTTTTATCCATGTGAGTTGTGATAGTATGAAGGATGGGTAGCACAAGCCAGTAAGGTGTACAGATCCTTCAGCAAGTTCTTGATGTGCAATCCATTGGATCCTCATAAGATAATACTTCTTTCGCATGTTGCCATTGGATCCTCATAAGAAAAAAAAAATTAAAGATGTGATTTTATAAAAGAAAAACGTACCAAACAAAATTAGGAAAACGATCATTTTTTGAAAATTGCAAACAATTTTTGAAACGTGAACAATTTTTGAAACATTCCAAAAAAAGTTCTCGAACCTGAAATTTGTTCAAAAATTCAGAAAAATGGTCTATATTTTGAAAAAGTGTGTACATATTATTTTGAATTTCTGAACATTTTCATAGAAAATAACATTTTTTGCCCATGCGAACAAAAAATTGAAACTGCAGAAAATGATTTTGAAAAACATGAAACTTTTTTGAAGTTGCGAACAAATTATGAAATTCTGAACAAATTTTTAAACCACGAACATTTTCTAAATTTTTGAAATAATATTTGAAAATGGAGCATTTCCTGAAATTATGAACATTTTTTAAACAAAGCGAACAAATTTTGCAAGTGATGAGCAAAATTTGAAAACAGAAACATTTTTCGTAAAAATGAACAAAATTTGTAAAACGTGAAAATTTTTTGAAAAAGAAGAAGAAATCTGGGAAAGACAAACGAAAGCGAAAAGAAAATAAAATCGGAGAAACAAGGAGAGAAAAGGAAAAAAGAAACAGAGAAACAATGAAAAATAAAAATATAAACAGAATAGAAAGAAATCCGGTTCAGAAACCTTGTAGAAGTTTCTCAAAACCGTAAAAAACTGGCTGGGAAAACCAGAGGTTCCCAAAACCGGAAACGCTGAAAGCGCTTAAACAGGCCGGCCCAACACGACGTATCGGATCGACCGCCTGTGCGGACCTGCTACTTCTTGCCGCAGAGAGCGGCGAATAGGAAATTCCTTTGCCGCCGCCCAAGACATGCGAGGAAAAGCCCGTCGGAGTTCCGTCTGGGCCGGGCCGGCGGGGCCCGCCGTGGCGTGCCACCGCCGCCGAGCTCCTCCCCTCCTCCTCCTCTGCTGTCGCTGTCACTCCAAAACCGTCGCCTTGCTTCCTTGTGGGCTTCTCTCACCGCCGTCACTCTCCGCCTCCCCCCACCGCGCGCCGTCCACCACCCAGACCCCACCCCACCCCCACCTCCCTCCGTCGCGCCGGCGATCCCGGCCTCCCCTCCTCCGCGGTAAGCAAACCCCAACGCTCCGATCCCCCTCGCCGCCGCCCCCCAAACCCCCGACGGATTCCCCCGCTCTCCCCCGCGCCCCGTCGGCCAGTCCAATCGCGATTTGCCTGCTGGAGGCGTAATCCCGGTCTCCTCGGTCAGCCGAGGACTGCTGCGGTCTTCGTTAGATCAGTCTCCGACGGCGCTGGCATGCTAGCTGCCTGGTGGCTAGGGCATCGCCATCATTATCAGCTAGCTAATGGTCGCGATTTAGACAGAGACCGCGAGGAACCTTGGACGAGAGACAGAGTCGTGGTTGGACTTGGGTCATTAGGGTGATGATTAGAGAAAAAGACCCGTCTTTTTCTAATCATTTCTTCCTGTGGGGGTCCCGACCACTCCAAATCCCCTTTCGACTCAGCTGTGCACCACAGGAGTTGGTCTCAGTGCCTTTGACTCTTCTCTGTTTCTATATAACTTCACACTATATTCCGATTGTTTCTCACTTCTAATTATATACCGTTTGCTTATTCTCGGAGTAAATCTATGAAATGTTTTATCTTTGACTTTTTTAATGCTCGACTCCATTTTGGTTGCTCACGCATGCAGATGTATCCTTTGGAAATGGAGGGCAACTCGAACCCAAAGACGACCAACAAGCCCAAGTGTATTCGCCTCTGTCTTGCCCGCCTGCAACCTTATTTATTCTATCTTGACTCGAATGCATGCCGTGCTATTTGTTAGGATTCTTTTGTTGGATCCACTGATGTTCCACCATATTGACCGCTATGGTTTGGTTCTTCCTGTATGCAGATTCCAAGTTCACACAGCAGGAGCTTCCAGCATGCAAGCCGCTACTGACACCTGAAATCGTAACTATCCGAATCTCTGATGCTTGTTTATCATCTTCATTCAGTTGCTGTACTACACATGTAATTTACAAGTTGCTTTTAAGTGACGATGATGTCTGGACATGCATAGGTCATTGCTGCCTTTGCGCTCATTGGCGCCCTGTTTGTTCCCATTGGGCTTGCGTCGCTGCATGCATCACGACAGGTCAAATGCACATCTCTTTGATGACCACATCAGTTTTCTCTGGCGTGATTCTTTGTGGTGCATTTGTTTACCCTGTACCTTCCCTGTGACGCAGGTTGTCGAACTGGTCCATAGGTATGATGCAAGTTGTGTGCCCGTGGATGACAAGGTTGGGTTCATCCAGAACTCCAGGACTGACAAAACATGCACAGTAACGATGACTGTGAGTTTCAAGTGAAAATGTTATCGCAGTTATACATATTTACTTGTGATGGTTGCGCGTAGTACTACTGTTGTTGAGATAGTCTTTAAGCGCATTATCTCCTATAAATTTGAATGAACTGGTTGTTGTATGCCTTTCAGGTGCCAAAATACATGAAGAGCCCAATCCACGTCTATTACCTGATCGACGGCTTCTATCAAAACCATCGAAGGTATATTTTCCTATTAAATATTTTTTACTGAAAAAAAAACTATATTGCTTCCCTGGTTGGTTCTCGATCAGTGCTTCACAAGGAATTTGAAAATATTCATTTCCTACCTTCTGTTGCATTTTTATAGGACACCGTAAAACTGGATCTCGTATATTCTTTTTATCTCTACTAAATTAGCAGGCACGCCATACTGTTGTATTGACTACTAATCTGTCGGAACAAATTATGTCAGCATACTCAGACCAATTGTTGCATGTCTTTTCCTAGGTATGTGAGAAGTCGAAGTGACAAACAACTGCGGTATAAGAGTGCTGCACATTTGACATCGGATTGTGTGCCTGAAGGTGATACCGCTGATCATGCTCCAATTGTTCCATGTGGCCTTGTTGCTTGGAGTTTGTTCAACGACACATATACAGTTCGGGTCAATGGGGTGGTTACTCAAGTGAATAAAAAGGACATAGCTTGGAAGAGTGACAAGAACAATAAATTCGGCAAGAATATCTATCCCAGTAACTTCCAGAAGGGAAGGCTTATAGGTGGCGCTACGCTAAATGAGAGCATACCAGTACGTGGATATTTCCATCACCCTGCATATGCATTACTTTTGGTATTAAGGGATCTGCGTGCTGGAATATAGAACACTTACAATCATTTTATGCACATTCTTCTAGATTTTTTACTCTAATTTATTCTTCTTGTCACAATTGTGTAGTTAAGTGAGCAAGAAGATCTCATTGTTTGGATGAGAACTGCTGCCCTCCCAACTTTCAGGAAGCTGTATGGCAGAATTGAGAAAGATATCAATGCAAACGATAATGTAACAGTGGTTATACAGAACAACTATAACACATATAGTTTTGGAGGATCAAAAGCGTTGGTCCTTTCCACTGCATCTTGGATTGGAGGAAAAAACAACTTCATTGGTATTGCATATCTGACTATTGGTGGTTTGTGCCTTTCCCTTGCAATGGGCTTCTTAGTTCTCTACATGGTTAAACGAAGGTATGTTTCATAATTTGCTCACTACTATTTCATATTGGACATCATGTTTTGAAGCATTCATATCACACTTACTTTTCACGAACCCTTGTTATTAGTTTGTTACTTGAATGCATTTTGTTTGATTAGATTAAGCCAGTGTAGTTATTGGTTCTGTACATTTGAATGAAATTAGGAAAGTGCTACAATGAGCTAGATGGCTCTTTTCTCGTTCCATCATATACGAAGCTTGGGCTCTAGTTTTCAGCTTGTTATGCATGAACCATTATATGAAATTGTACAAAGGGTTAATTAGTGACTAGTTCTAATTGTTGCGCCAGGATAATCACATTTGATTATTTTCAGGAACTTTGGAGACCCCTCGAACCTGTCATGGAATAGATGAATAGAGTTAACTATTAGACTGGAGTATCATGTCTGAGAATAAAAGATCATTCAATGGGTAAATTCTTCCAATTGGATCTATGGGTGTCTGTTCTTATTCCCATTCACTGGGCTTGTCATGGCTCATAGGCATGAGGATCTTGTTGACTTTGGAGCCGTAATAGCATCATACATACATGAACAGAATGTATTGTGATCGGTTGACTTAAATCTTATCTGACCTTATCTGACCATACCGGGAGTCATTTCTGAATGCTTATTATGAATTATAAACCAACTAATTGTGCTTATGGTAGCTGATACTTATACCTGTTCTTGCAGTTCATGTTTCATGTTTCCCTATTTGATCACATAAAAGGTATCACCAGGTGCTAATCTTACGGCATGCTTGGTTTATTTACCAAAAATTGGCTAGCCAATGTCTGGCAATGTCCTAAACTCGACAATATTGGCAATTTTTTGAGAGGTTGGCAAGGCAAATTGGTAGCCAACTTTCTACCTTGCCAAACATTAGCATGCCAAATTTAGTCCTCAAACCAACCATGTCCTTAATATTGAAGATCTGAAGGCTAATGTGCTGGGATTCCCCTTCTATTTCTTTTGTCTGCTTGTAAGCCAAATTAATAGTGTGACTAGTGACTGAGATTACAAGCAGTTCATCCCAGTCTTATAAAGAAAGTATCATTCAAGGAAACAAAACTGCAAATATTTGTACCAAGAATAGTTTTGTCATTCTCAAGTGATATTCCTAAAACAAGTTTGTATTGATCTGTGATCACTTTATCAAAACGATCAACAGATAAAGATACAACTGCTGCTCTTAGAGAAAGTGTCAATTGACGGCTGATGAGTATAGTGACTGTAACACACTTAACAAAACACTTCCGTTCAAGTCACCTTGTCAGCAACCTAGAAATTAGAATAATTCCAACACTCCCACTAATAAGCTTGCACTGTTTGCGAGCACAGTAGCTTGAATCGTCTTAATGTTCATCTAAGGTGGTCATTGGCAGGGCAGGATCGTAGGCTCCATGGGCGTGGATATGCTCCTAGTGCACATTTCAGGGACAATTTCTGTGACCCCTTCTTCCTGAGTAGTCACAATGCTGCTGATCAACATCATTTTTGGGGGGCTAATGGTTTAATTCAACAGAAGGGGAAAGATAGCCTGGAGAAAACATTAGCGCATACCTTTGCGAGGTTCCTGAAGTAAATTGTTGTGTAGTTCCCCGTTGGGAAGAAAGCTTCTATCAGATCAGCAAGAACCAACTGGGGCTGGGAGATAGCTCCATCTGACCAATCTTTTTAAAAGCAGGAAGTTTGTTAGACCACTACATATGTAAAATCATATGACACACTGGGGTTTGGGCATTGTTATCAACTCATCACCCTGATTAAGTGGAATAAGATTAAAAAAAAGGAAAACCAGATCACTATGTTTTCTTAAGCACAGAAACAATAAAGATAACTGTCATTACCAAGTGTCTCGGAATTTCCTATTCTTTTATCAAATCTCCATATGCTTTGGTTAGTTATGAAACTAAAACAAGAGTCACGGCCCACATCAATATTGTCCAAAAATGTGGATAGCTTGTACTCTCCAGGATCCGAGGCATATGTCTGATCTATGACCACATCCACCGTCTGAAATTTATATGAACCAGGTTTGAGTTAGATGGTAGTAAACATAAAGTGGTCATTTAAAAAATTCTGAAGTAATAGATCATATAGCGTCCGCAGAATTTTCTTCTTACATAGTAAGAGGCCAAATTTATCTTAGAACAATGTTAAAGTTCATATAAGCAATCAAGTAGTAAGAAACGAGCTCTTGTTAGCATTATCTGAAATGGTGATCTGGCTGACATTAGGTTCATTATTATTGGTATACTCACACAAAGAATGGCATGTAAGCTGTCCATGTCCTCTGGATCTGAAACCTTGAATCTCTTATCGGTAATAGTTGCATCAACAATCTCTGCTCCTGCATCTTTGACATACTGCTCATGGAATAAATAGACATGCACATCAGCTGTCCACTTCTTTGTTAGGTTTTGTAACTGCTGCAATACAAAATGACGCTACCTGTAACTTGTAGCTTTCTCTGACAAATGTCCACACTCCCTACAGCAGCAGTAGATACAGTACACCGATGATCAGTAAAAACTCTGTACTCAAAATTTTGCTTAGATAGATGCACCAGAAATTCATGATCCCTTGGGTGTAAAGTTGCATACCTCTGTGAATTCGACCCATGCCACTACAGGTTTGAATCGGGTGCTTAGGGCAGCTGCTGCTTTGCTTAAGCACAAGTAGTTTGTCTTAATCTGCATTAGGAATGAATGAGTAGCATGTGTTAAAATTTGGCGCAAAAATGAGATACGCGGTCCTTAGGTATACCTGTATATATAAAATCTACAAACTAGTAAGTATTGCACAGATAATCTGGTCTTGCTAGTTGAGCTGCAGCTGCCTATTATGGTGTAGTAATATTACTGAGTACATAGTAAACACAATATTGTCACTCAACCATGACAACGCAAATTCAGTCAGATTTACTGGTCTTAACTGCATCATATACTGCATTGGCCCTGTCTTCGGAGTTGGTGAACGTTCCCAGGTATTTGATCCACTCGTCCCTCTGCACAGAAGCACCAATATTAGTTTTGTCAGTTCAGATAACCGCTGAGACCTTAGCAATGGAGCAGAGATTACAGGGGTAGTGATAAACGTACCTGCAACGGCGTGTCCTCTTCGGAGGGTACATAAGCCGCGAAGTTGCAACCCCTATCTTGATCCGTGCTCACGAAATGCGCGCGGAACTGCGAGAGCTTGCCTGCGTCTGTCCCGTTGACAAGCTGCACGTTTCCACTTGCATACGCCTGGAGCACGCACTGAGAAGCCACCTGTGCTGATGTTATCCCCTTCAAGTTCTCCAGCACTCCAAGTAGCTGCACACACACATAGCAAAATTACTCCAGGCGTCAGAGAGCTGAAGCATTATAAGCAGAAAGCCGGCAGAGGATTTCCTTTTTCCTTTTCACATTCGCAGCTTCCGTTGTTACTCTTTTTTTCCAGTATATTATGTATGTATGTATGTATGTATGTATGTATGTATGTATGTAAGGAATGTAAAATGTCGCCGCCGCGGATTCCTGAATGTCGGTTTATACAATGACCTCAGTTTGGCTCCTCCATTGCTCACCTCGAAGAAGGACACTGCAAACAAACAGAGGTGGAAACCATGGCGTTACTCTGGTAAGTCGGCAGTGTTGCATGCTGCCGTGAAACCGCAGACTCTGCTTCATCTACCTGGAGAGGCGGCGGTGTCGAGGGAGTAGTTGGCGAGGGGGACGACGAAGGACTTGATCCTCCCCGTGCAGTACCTCGTCCCGCTCGCCATCTTGGACGTGCTCTGCACAAAACGCCGCGCCGTTGCCGATCAATCAATCTGTCTGCAGATGAACCAATGCAGTGTGAGTGAGAGTGTGCGTGCCTGCATGAGGAGGTAGCTCTTGCCGTCCCAGGCGTTCTTGAGGACCTTGAACCCCTGCCCGTAGTATATGTGGAACAGCCGCGCGTCCTCCGCCCGCGACACCGGCCCGGCCACCACCGCCGGCGGCCTGCTCGCCGCCTCCGCGGCCAGGTGCAGGAGCAGCGCCGCCCACAGGCACCGCACCGCCGCGCTCCGGCGGCACGCCATGGGTCGCTGCTCAGGCCGGCTCCTCCCCTGCCTGCTTGGAGCTCCTAGCTAGCCTGTGAGTCGTGATGGCGAGTGAGTGAGGTAGCGAGCGGGAGAGTGTGCCCGTGACGGACAGGGTGTGCGTGTGTGTTGGAGGGCGCCTTTTGTCGCGGCGCGGGATCGGTGGGATTCTTGTGAGTGAGCGAGTGAGGTTGAGGCGATGGATGAGTCGCACATGCGCGTGCTGCCTGCGCTTGGTGCGGTGGTGGTGGTGGGGTGCACGTGGTGGCGCTGTTGCTGAGCGCTTTGGATGGTTGCTCCTTTTGGCCATTAGCAGTTGACCGCCCGTGCCACTGGCCGCCTTGGTACCTAGCTTTGTCCATCGGACGAGGATGATGACCGTGGTTTCTCATGCCAACTTCGACGCACGGCACCAAATCCTGTTCGGACGGCAGCAACGTCCGGCCATTTTTATGGATGTGCTGTCATGCTTCCGACGCGTGGCCGCATCTTGTCCGCATACAATTTCTTTGCCGCATTTCTTTTATTATTTATTCCATCAACGTTTTTTTCCTGATACATTCACCAAATCGCCTGCTACCTAGGCAATTAAGGCCTCTCTCTGATGGCATGGCATTCTTGAGGCAAGGGTTTTTCGTTGGTAATAATAACATGTGCTAATAACATGTGCTTGTACTGGACGCTACTTCCTAGTGAAACTTGGAAGATCTCGGTCTCCTAGGCGACAGTCCCCACCAAAACCTGTGTGCATGTCCCCAGTCGAGCGCAATCACTCAAGTGTGCAAATCCCCCGTCGAGCGTAATCACTTCGTGTGCAAGACCCAGTCGGCACAATCACTTGGAGACGCTCCCATTAATTCATTCCGCCAAAATATTGCACGACACATTACTTCAGGAGAGAGCAAGTTTAAAGGTTTTGAAACAAATTTTGTTTCAATTCCACCCCCATTCTACAAGCATGGCTAAGCATAAGCTTGAAACCTAGTGCTTTAACTAGCAAGATATCACCTTGTAAAACTTCAGTAGAAACCCTACACGTGCATACTACTAAAATTTAAAGAGGCATGCATAAAATGAAAATATATGTCAAGGGATGGTCAGATTGCAACTTGCCCGAGTTTCTTGATGACGAACCATATGATTTGAGAATTTCTTAATTCCCTCTAATTTATTTTTTCACGTTCCAAATTTCGGAAAATTTGCGATGTGATAGTCATCCATTTGATTCAAAGGAATGAACCTAGGAAAAATGGAGGAATTTTTTAGTTTCATAGGCAAAACATAAGGGATTTTACAGTCCAACCAAACCTCCTTATTACATCAATATGCAAGAAGAACAAGGAGAGCCCATAAGAAGCATAATGTTGTAACCTAATTTTACCTTTGCATGTGCTTTAATCTTAATTTGACTATGTCTTTTAGGACTCCTCTTCCCGCGTATCAAACACACAACTTTGCAGATTCCTGTTTTCGCAATTCTCTATTTTTGCATATGGAATCATATCATATTCCTGTGTTTTTTTTCTCAATTCCCATGTTTTTTAAACCATGCGAATTAAAGAGACCCTAAATCTATAATAAAGGTTGTTTGGTTGCACCATGAAAATGTAGAAACTTCCTATAGGCCTAGGTGATGGCATAGTTTTCATGGAGACAAAAGAAGGTTAGACTCAATGGAAGCTTTCTTTGGAAAACCGCAAGCAAAACGACCAGCTCTATTATTTGTGAAATAATGCTAAGGAACAGAATTCTATGGAATTCGTGTGAAGCAAACACACCATTTAAATTTTTCAGGAAGAAATATGCTGAATACAATTTGTATGTATATCCATATATATGTATATGTATATATATTATCTGCACTTATAATTCATATATATAAACAATATGTTTTGATACAAGTCAATGCACGTACGTACAAATAGTGCCAACACCCTCCAGTTTCACACCCGGTTAATCAACAGACGCAAGCGCCGCTACTGAGCTTACAGTAGAAGAAACAAACAAATAGTGTTACAATAAGTAGTCATGATCTCAGAGATAGTCGAAGCGAAAGACGCACGACCTTTCAGAGGTGATTGCACGGCCCTGGGGCGCGGACGGCCGCCAATGCAGAGGTTAGAAACGCCCATTTCCCACTCAAAAACATGCTGGAAATGCCCTTGTTGCTCCCCTTGCCGGGGAGCCCAAGCTGCCACGAGCTGCTGCACCCACCGTCGCAACCCCATCGTCCCGGCTTCACCTTCTTCGCCTTCTTCCTGCTGACCATCTCTTCTCGCTCAGCCACGGCTTCCTTGGGTGCCAGGAGGAGTGACACGATCTGCAGCAGCTCACTCACTGTCGTCTCCGATCTTTGGTGCTGCAACGGTGATGGCGGCCTCCTCATCGTCGGGAATTTGCCCCTGATGAGTGCCTTCACCTTGCCAAAGACGGAGACCCTGCTACTGCTACTACCACTACCACTAACTTTGGACGTGACGGGGAGATAATAATGGAACTTCTCGACGATCGCCTTGCTGACCTCGCTCGCTGCTGGATTCAGGTGGAAGCTGACCTTGTTCGGCGGCTCGACGCGGTGGAAGAATGTCTTCGCCGCGCCGACCCGCGAGACGAAGAGCCCGCGCTGGACGTCGACCTTCCCGTACAGATCAAAGGACGCGTTGGGGTCGGTGTTGTCGTCGCCGTCGTTGTCGAAGCCAATAGCAAGAGCGAAGTCGTCAGGCTGAGATTGCGAGAAGATGGGGGCCGTGTCGATGCCGCCTTCGTCAGTGGTATGATCGGTCATGTGGTGACCGGCTTCTCCTGCAGTCTAACACCCAGTTAGTGCATGCGTGAAGCCTACCTCTGAACGAGAGCTAGTGAAGCCAACTGGATCGCTCCAATTAATGGAGCGCATATGTTACAGCCAAATATTTAAGTACCTGAATTCTCTGAGGTATCTTGTATAGGATAGTGCGTGATGCCTTCTGCTGGATTGCTTTCATCTCCTTCCACCACGATCTGCTTCAGGAAAATTGGTGCTTGTGATTAGCAACGAAATATATCTTGAACACATACCAAACTATATATTGTGGAAGCAAGTTATACCTCTCCAAGATCATTGTTCACCAGCTTAACACCTCTGAGGTTCTCCACCGGCCGCTTCTTCTCTTCCTTGAACTCCTGCATGTCACTGATCTCAACCAGCCTGCCGGGTTCGTCATCACGCCTCATCATTGACGCGCCAATGCCGCACATATGGTAGAAATTGTCGACCTCTTCCTTCGCCTTCGCCGCGCCGAGATCAACGAGAGAGGACAGCTCGTTCATGTAGTGGCCGCCGCCACTGCTGGTGCCGGCACCTAACCACATATCAGGGTAGCTGCTGCTGCCGGAGCCATTGATCAGCTCCTGAGACGCCGAGGCCACCGACAGGAACTCCTGGAGAATGTCGACCTCGTTGGGGTTGCTCTGGAGTATGCCGGTCTTCGTGTCGAGGCTGACGTCGTGCGGGAAGTCCTCCACCTCCAGTGGCGGCAGGGCCAGCCTGTGCTGCAGCCTTGCACACTCCAGTGCAACATCCACCTGCATCGACATGTATATGCATTAAGCACCCAAAATTTTACAGCATTTGAGCTGAATATATTACTACCTGAAGTCTGAAACAGTGGCGTTATTTCTGTATACATCTGTAATTCAGTATATGTACCTTGGATGGAAGGCATGAGAAGTTGGAGGCAGCAGCTGGGTTCATGAAGTAGGGGTTGGTGGCGTTGAAGGCGTCTTCACTCAAGAACTGCATCCACCTGCCGTCCTCCTGAGGCATGCCGCCCATCATCTGCATCCCGAACCCACCGCCATGCATGGATCCTGAAGTCATTGGGGCCTCCGTCGGGAACGAGAAGCTGCTGCTCTCGAAGTCATCACCACCACCTCTTCCATCACACGGTGTCGGGGAGCGCTCGACGCTGCTCGGAGTCCACTGAGGCTGCTCCCCGTGGTACTGCGCCGCACCGTAGTGCTCCATGATCTTCGGCCCGGGCGCTGTCTTCTTGAAAATCCGACACAATGCATACGCGTCCTGTATACAAAACCATGTTTGTTGAGATCAAGAGTCTGGGCAATATGTGGAACCTCAAATGATTACGTCATGATTTTTCCCCAGTGTACGTAGAACTGTAGTAGGGAGTAATGTAGTTACCTGTAAGCCGTTGTCGATCTCGCATTCCCTCTCGTCGAGGCGGTACTCGTGCATGACCCAGTCGGTGCGAGAACCATGCGGGGCTCGGCCACGGTAGTACACAAGGGTCTTCTTCATACCAACTGCACGCTTCTGTGAATTCACTTTGCGGTCTTTCCCGGTTGCCTTCCAGTACCCGGCTTTGGTTGCGCGGTTCGTCCTCGATCCGTTCGGGTACTTGCGGTCTCGCGGGCTGAAGAAGTACCATTCCAGGTCTTTGCTCGGAAGGAATGACTTTTCTGTAATTAAAGGTATGGGAGAAGTCATGCATACACTACAGCACACATATATTAAGATAGACCGTCTTTTATGAGTAGGTGTACCTAGCTTAACCATGATTAGAGCTAATTGTAGAAACAAATGTGTCTATCGACCATTATATAGCTAGCCTAACACCGTTCAAAAGAAAAACTAGACAGCACTTTATATGCATTATCTTGTCTTGGAAGCTGTGCAACTTTTGTTCATCTGCTTGACTTCTGCAACTTTTTTTCATCTTCTTGACTTGACTTAGGTCATTTCAACTCCTTCTCAATTTATTTTCTGGTATTAATTGTCACTCACGAAAGAAGAACAAATTAATCCTCTTTATCTAATTTGAAATCGTTTTTTTACAGTACCGGTTTCACGCAATGCATTCAGCGGGGTGATTTTTAGCAAACGATCAAGCTCGAAAGCAAATTGCAAGTGGATAAAGAGAATATATCTTTTCTTCAAATCTCTGCGTGATTGTGACATGATCCAAAATATATAGGCTTTAGCTTTGTTGCCGCTGTGATAAAGGATTTCTTTCCCTTTCAAGTAGCCCAATGCAGGGACAGAGACATTACGTGATGGCCTTTACACTTAGGAGAATTTTGACATAAGTATGGGAAGATTAATTTCTTTCAACAAAAAGGAGCAAGATCTATCAATATCACACCTTTCGGTGTGCATAAAATGTTTGAAAGTAGATACAGGTTCCTAAGTATAGTTAACACAAACAGAGCGCTAGGATTCATGGGGACGGTACACTAAACTATACATGTACAGGTTTCTTTCATGAAAGCATTTTATGGGTGGAAACCAAATATTCTAAAATGCATTAATTCATGCAGATATTAAGTTAGAGTAGCATTGAACAAGGGCCAGTTAATATTATTAGATCAATATAATAGGACGATGAAGTGCTCATCAAGAAGGGAACTTCTGATTATTCTTTCCTGAAGAATTGGCACAGGCATTTCTTGGGAGGGATAGTGGTACAAGAATTGAATAAGATTGCTTAATGTCTTCACAACAGGGCATCCAAAACAAATATCAGAGTGGTGTACGTGTAGGTGCTTTCCTTGAAGAACAAGGTGTATGCAGTGCAAAATCCCATAATTAATCCACGGAAGACTTATAACAGAGTAATTCAAACAGCTATCTATCAAAAAGAGCAATTTAACTAATTAACTGCTAGTTTGGAACGCTTATATCCCCTTGTCCCCAAAATTTCTACTGAAGTTGATCGGAAAGTTAGCTACGCGGACCTTGTTCTCTGATGGGAATTAACTGCTGATGGACATAGGGTTTTGGATTGAAATATTCTAATCAGGAGCTAGCTTGAGCTAATTAATGTCTATACAAACAACTCTATTAGGAAGAGGAAAATCACGCACCTGGCAGGTCCCAGGGCTCGCACTTGTAAAGATCAACCTCCGGGATGATCTCGAGCTCAATCTGCCTCCCGTTGATCTTGCTCTTAAGGTAGTAGATGATGAGCTCCTCGTCGGTTGGGTGAAACCGGAAGCCCGGCGGCAGACTCACCGGCGCCATCAATCTGCTAACTTCCTCTTCCTCCGAGAGCTCCCACCGCAAAAGGATCGACGCTCGGAGCGGAGCTAGGCAGGCAGGCAGGCAGGGCTCTCCAAAGCTAAAATGCGGACAGCCACACCAGCCCTGCTTGAACAGCTAGCCAGCTATGGCCAGCAATGAATCGTCGTCGGCTACAAATGTACAAAACCTGCAAGTTCCAATGACACACACACACACATGAGTCATCATGCATAGAAAGTAGAAACCAAGCAATTCAGATGAGCAGCAGAGATCGATCGATGCATGAGGAGGAAGAGGAGGGGGAGGAGAGGAGGCCGACCTTGGGGTGCTGATGGGTAATGGCGCCCAGGGAGAGAGGAGGAAGAAGAGAGAGGGAGGGAGGGAGGGAAAGGGGCAGAGGGGTGAGCATGCTTTATAGCAAAGCTTGAGGGATTATTTTGTGTGCAAACAACGCTCGGATTCTTCTCGTCCTTCACAAGCTCTCCCTGTCCCTGTCTCTCTCTCCCTTGGGTCCTTTGCTTTTGCTTTGTGCTGCGTCAGGCTCGGATGCATGGCTTTTGTGTATGGGATAGAAATATCCCAATCTTGTCCCCTTGTCTTTGGCTGGCCGAGCCAAAGCTGCCTAGCCATCTACGGCCTCCTGCCTGCGTGTGTAGTGTAGGAGGTGCATGCGGCGCGGCGATGGGGGAGATGAGATGAGATGCCATTGGCCGGCTGGCTGCCGTGTGGGCCCGTGAGGGAGAGGCCTAGTCAGCTCTCGTTGGAATGAGGGAGGGCCCCAAGGCTGGTACTCGATTCCCTCCCGCGCTTTTTCCATGCCCGGCCCGCCGTCCTCTCCTCCCAACTTCGCTTTGACGGTTTACGTCACGTTCATACACGCGGCCCCATGTAGATCTTGCCGGGCGGGAGCATGCATGCGTGCCTCGGCCGGCGTGCCCGGCACTCCAGATTACTCGTAGTAATTAGCGGCCAATGCATGTAGATGTGGTGCTAGCTAGACCATCTTTTGCCAGCACTGATTAACTGTCTCTCAACTGAGTGGAATGCACTGGCGCCGATGCTGCATGCGTGCCGTGGACTGTAGTAGTAACATGTTAAAGTTGATCAACTGGTGTGTTGTTCTGGTTGCTCGACCGATCTGGGGTGAATGCATGCCAATCTAGGCAATGCTCAGTGTCCTTCCTATGTCATGGCTGCAAGCAAGCATGCCGGCATGCATTCCCACCCTGGAGACACTGTCAAGAGGACAAGAAAGAATTCAGTATGCTGCACGTACTGCAGCATATGACGAGTGTTTTGAATAGTTGTAACTAAGTAAGAAGCAACTGGTGAAAATAGGCTGGCTTGGTGGAATCTGTTTTCAGAAAAAACTGGTAGCTACCAGTGCAGGGAGCCGGCCGGCCGGCTCGGCTGGTTCACATCTGACATCATCAGCGGATAAATCCCATCTGTTCCAACAACGCTAGCTAGATATTCTAAAGTGCGAGTTAGACATCTAATGTTTTATTAGAGGGACATGCTGCTAACGATAATTAGCAGATAATGTTGGTGCAGCTGATAACTAACTAAAGGCTGTGCCGCCAGCAGCACCGGAAACCCAGGAGGCCGATAAAGAGCTAGCGTGGTCACACTGTCCACACTGGAAGCGGAAGGAGCCGGAAAAGGCCTCTGTTGGAGCCAGCCGGTGACGAGGAAAACAGTCATCCGAATCCGAAGGTCCCACTGCACTGAACGCCCAAAAGATTTCGTTAGTTCACACCTCTGGCTGGCCATGGATTTTTGTGGTAAAAATCAACCAGCACTTGAAAACGGCCACCGTCCTTTTACCAAAGTCGGCAGGGTCGGCCCATTTCTTCCCTGGGAGAAAAACGACGCGCACATATATACATGAAGGAAACATGGTCAACATCAGGAGCATTAAGCATGTAAGCCCTGTCAGCTGAATAAGATGGATGGGTCTCTGTCTCTCTGATAGTAACCCGTTCTCCGTCTAACGATAACTAAAATCAAGCTGCGCTCCTCCAATCCGCTCTCGGCAGCGTGCAACGAGCCAATGATGGCGACCATCTCTCAGCACTGAGCAGCAAGCAAAATTACAAAAAGAGAAGAGACTAGTGAGTGCTACCAAAGGCAGGCGGTGACATGGTCCGGCAACTGTACTATGATGGCCCAGGCTTTCGACACGTTCCCCCCATCTATTGCCATTGCTACAGCCTACATGGCAAGCTGGGTCCCCGGCACTTTCCAACTTGCGGCGGCTGCTGCTAGCTGCTGAAATCTGAATGGTGTGTGGGCATCGCTTGTGGGCCACTTTTCCTTTATATCAATCCATCCCATCCCATCCCATCTCCCCGCCCCGGCACAGCTTTAGGTTCCTTTCTCCTTTCCGAGTTTATGCTTCTCCCCGCCACCCCTCACACCACAGCCACACCGCCCGCGCCCGGGGGTGGTATCTCCTACGCCCTAAACCATCCCTTCCACCTCCGCCCATCCTACATACATAGCGCCTATTATACGTACAATGCTATTGCTAGCTGTGCTCAGTTACTTACCGGCCGGAGCGCACCTGATGAAGGTTAATTACCATCACTAGATTACAGCAAACTATACTAGTAGAACCATCCCATCCATGCATCAGATTATTCCTTTTTTTGTTGGTAATGGAAATAGCCAATGCTTTCGTTTGACAACATTCAGGGAACAGTTAATCAAACTTAGACCAATTGACTAACCACTAGGTTAGGTTAGGTTAAATACCATCACTAGATTTACTATGTGGCACTGTCCGACGCAAAAGGTTGGACGAGAGAGCACAGTAAGTGTGCCATAGTGACATCATGGGTCGGCGCCGTGAAACCAGTCGGTAGATCCGACAGCTTAGAGTAAACAGGAATGAAGGGCGCACATGACGCAATTCATTTAGAATTTGAAAGCGATGCGATTTATCTAGTGCTGGCGTCCTTAATCTAATGAAAAACGCTGAAGTACGCGTGATCGTCCAGCTCGATTAGCAAAGGAGGCCCAGGCCTCCACATCTTCACATGGCTTCAAGGAATATGAGCAGGCAAAAGGGGGAATTTAACCCACCCTGGACCCAGCAGATCAGATCGTGTGTGATCTTTGATCGTAATGATGCCAGAGACAAAACCCGCCTACGTACTCATCAATCCAATGATTATGGTCTAAATTACATGTGTTCTATTCTAGTATGATAATATTCAACTGAAACTGTTCGTCGCGTTTCCTGGCTTTCCGAAGAATAATCCATCTTCCTTTGCTTTTAGAGTATATATGTCTTAAATCAAAATCGAGCCATAATTCGATAAACGAACCTGAGACGCCCTCCTAAAAGCTTTGTTTAGTTCGAATTTGCTGAAGGCCTTTATGATTGATTAATTGGAGTTCAGACAGACAGCTATGTGACAGGCCACTAGTTGGGATAAAAAGATAAATTAAATTAACGATCGGCAATAGATTAACCGGGGTAGGAATAATCCTTACAACTTTGGAGGTGGTATTGGGATCAGACCTTGAGTGCCCGCATTGCCATACATCCGTGGAGAGATATGGGTGGCCTCTGCGAGCTGCAAGCAAAGTACTACTTCAACCTGTGTACATAAAAAATAACTGCGATTAAGATATGCCGAGACATATTCTGCTCAAAAGCACTTCACGAAAAGTTGTTTAATCACAAAGGGTTGCAGAGCTCAATGGCAGTGTCGGTTCTGATTAGAGGAGAAGAGGAATCACGCACAGGAAGAAGAAAAGAAGGCCTCAACAGTGTAGCCGAAAGGGTAGGCCACCCCCCTAGCTAGCCACCCCAACTTTCGAACCCCAAAAGGAGGCTATTGTGCGCAAGTATCTTGGGGCTTCCTCGAGAATCTGCCGCTGCCCAAACAGGGAAGGATATCTGAATACCAGATGATGAAGCAATACGATACGAATAATGTAGATGACAGGGAAATGCACGCATGCTTTATCTGTTTGCGGTGTAGACAGAGAAAGTGATCAACTTGCTCCATGGGAAATGAAGTTTATAAATGTTCCTCCTGTAGCAGTCCAAAAACTCCGTGTTCCGTTCCCACCGGTGTCATTTGCTTGACTGTGATGATTAAAATCGAGGTAATAGCACCCGGGGTACCCTAGCTTGCACAGAATGTGATGATTTAGTCCCAAACTTGCAAAACTTGACTCCACCATACCCCAACTTGCACCTCATGTGATGATTTAGTCACAGGCCAATCACAGCTCGACAATTGTGCAAAAGTGCGTGCGCTAACCGGTCCAGCCACCTGGCTGCCAATTGTCGAGCTGTGATTGGCCTGGGACTAAATCATCACATGAGGTGCAAGTTGGGGTATGGTGGAATCAAGTTTTGCAAGTTTGGGACTAAATCATCACATTCTGTGCAAGTTAGGGTACCTCGGGTGCTATTACCTCATTAAAATCCATAGGGGTATAGGACCATATATAAGTACCCCGTAAAGTAAAGCAGTCTAGGGCTTTAGGCAACTTGCAAACATTTTGCTTATGTCAGGTTCAGTCACTATCTGAAGCTTTTACGGGTTTACTACTCTCTGATTCGCCGGCCCTAGGCAAGTCTAGATATAAATTCCTTTTAGCATGAAAATGCTATATTCCAGAACAGCAATAATCAGTTAGAGAACTTTCTTGAAAACAGGGTACTAACGGTAAGAATCAAAGCTCCAAAGGTGAGGTTCACTTGTTATAATAAATATATATGGTTAGCTAACGGAAGATGTGTCAGATTTACTCTATAAACTGGCATTGCAGACACTGTTGCTTACATGGAAACATACTACATATTCTTCAAAGAAATTTTACAGACACAGAAAAAGGTAAGGATTCATGGTCTGGTCATCAGACTTGACTTACCAGTCCTGACAAAGTACTGAACTCAGCACCTGATGACTGATACTTCATACTCCAAGTGATAAGGCTCGAGCCAATCATGCTAGCGTCTTCAACAACTTCATAGCATTATAGCAGCAACATACATAGATCATCAGTTGTAACTTAAACTTAGAATTAGCTTCTAGATCTACTACTGCTTACTGGGAAACACATGTTTCAATGATAACAGCACATGTGACTACCTTATGCTCTTCGGATTTTTAAGCCTAGATCCTAGTAAATATATATTTCGTCGCTTGAGGCAGTAACTGTAACAACAAGACTGTCATTTATAACAGAGAAAACTATCAATTTAGAGAACAGGGAACACGATGGAACTAATCCAAGCAAACGTAGGTACTAGAGGCCACACAAGGGAAGAAAACAAACGTGCTTCCTTGATATTCTCATAGTATATCTTGTTTTATACAGATCAGATAAGAATAACTTGGATGAGCAAATAAGTTCACAAAAAGATGCATGCCTACTGCCTACGGAGCTTGAAGCAGAACAAGCAAAAGCACAAAACGTGGGGAAAACATGACAAAAAATGCAGTCTTGAGCACAGGAAAAGGAATTATGGAACTGAGGTCAACATCGAAGGGAAAGTTGGGCTATTCCCTTTAATCATTGGATACTTCAAATAAATTTGCAAGACATGATGAGGGAACTTGCACATGTTTAACATGCTTGTATATCTCATGATGAAACTGAGAAAGCAAGAAATCTTGTTAGGTTCTTTCTTGAGGATCAAATCTTGTTGGCTTCAAAATTTATCCAGCCTGACATCGTAACAACTTGGCATTTACCGTATGATACAGTTCAATCTGAAACTAGGAACATGCTGTGTGACCGCTGTCTTGATTTTACTCTGGATGGAAAATTATCTTTTACGAAACAACTGCACTGAAAGGCTAAAGTATATTCGCAGATAACTGTTTCTAAGCAGAAAAGATCAGCTGCTTAAGTGGTCGGTTCCTCTTGAAAGAAGTAACGTCATGATACCAGCATCAGGGTATCCAGCACCATGAAAGGGGAAAAGGATGATAGGGATAAAAAGAAGCAGTCGTTTTCAGTTCTGCTGCAAAACAAAATGGCACCATTGTAAGCACTAGCTCATAATTAGCTGCATGAACTCATAGTGAGGATAAAGATGAAGTCAAAAGAAGTCAGATGTAAGATACAACGTCAAAAGAAGCTGCATGAACTTCATAGTGAGGATAAAGATGTAGTGAGATGCATAAGGGCTTTCGACCCTATTTTTCAGTCATCTGTCCCCATATTACATGAGCTGCTGAATTAAGTTCATAAAGAGTTGGCAGTCATAGTGGTGCGAAAAAGGTTCACACTGAAGCATTCTCCACTTTTTACTTACCATGGAACACATTTCATTTACGCATTGACATTACTTGTTCCAAAATTACTAGTACTACAGCACTGTTAAGAATAGTACATGTTATTTAATAATACATTTAAGTTCCGGTGAGCTGTAAAATAAATAGGACTTGCCATCGAGTACTGCTAATGCCTCACAACACAACTCAAGCAAAAGAAGTTGTATTTAACTGTATACAGCAGCAGCTCCAGTTTTCTGAACCGAGGTATAAAGTTAACAGTCACTGCAATTTCAAGTTGCTTCTACAATGAGACCCCACAGCAAGTTCATAAGTCATAACTACCATGTTGGCATGAAGCTGCTTTCGAGAGCAGTTACAACTTTTTCATCATAGACCCGAGATTTTCATGTTGGCATGAAGTGATTTTACCCGAGTGGCCAAGTTGCAAAGGCCTATGTTCCGAAGCCATATTATGCACCAAATAGTACCCAATTAAAATGTCCCACTAACGCACTGAATACTGTTGCACTCTCACACATGTCATTTTCGTTACATATGAGTCACTTTCAGGTTCTGAGTACAGTTGGAGAGAGCAGTTTCTCCCCCTAAAACTAGTTACAAACTGCAAATTTTAGTTTGTAATACCTCCAAATTTCCTCCTGGGTTGATCTTGGCAGTCAGCAGACACCAGTTGCAGAAATTGTAAAATTGATAAAGAAAAGGTGACTAAAACACAAAGGCAGAGGTCTACACAAAATATTTGTTTAAAGCTGCCTTAGTCACCACAGTTAGCACAGCCATGCCCACCAACTCGTGCAACGCTGCATGATAACTGCAGATTGCAGAATACAGAAGTTCTGTTGGGCCTCTGTTTACCCTATTCCACTCTGTTTACCCTCCATCCATTATAAACATGTCGTACTTTGAATTGTGTTAGTTACATATTCATAAATGAATAAATAAAACTTGAAACAACATTACATATTCATTATGTAGTAAAAGTTTGAGATACCCCAAGAAGAATAAGTTGAATATAATCACATATTTCCGTATAAATACAGTGTAGTAGCTTGAGCCCATCATAAAACAGAGAACATAATCAACCACTTAGCATTTTTTGTTGGAAGGTACGTGCTCCATATAATTTGTTTTGGTTTCGAAGCATTTATACTAGTAAAAGATTCGCATAAGCATGGTGAACAGTGCCAGGACGGCAAGATCAGTAACAACACAAGTATACCAGCAGCCTGGAAGTATTGCGACCTATGCCTGTGTGTGTCCCAGATCACTGGGAAATGGTACAAGAGACTATTTGTTGAGTCTGTGCAACAATACTAGTTCAGATGTCATTTTATCACTGACGAGATAAAGATGTGTCAGAGATGAGTGAAAACAGCTTACGGTAGATGTTTTCTTCAAACTGACATTTACAGAGCTAGCACATATCAATAGGACTGGTGACAACACACTTAATTCAGAGAGTATTGCTGCCTAAACAGATACAAACGCCATTTATCATTTGCTAGCTTAATCCATTTCAAGATAAAATATACTACCACAAATCATCCCATATACTTATCTCGTCAGTGCCACGCTGCGATGCAACTATATCAAAACATAATGAGTGCTTCCAGGGAAACCTCGCACCAATTAAGTGTTGGAATGTGTGGTCTTCCGCGAATAATACCTTAGATCTCAAAGGCACATGTATACAGTATACTTCTTCTTTCCTTGCCACTTTCTACTGCTCAGTTCGTTTACCCCCTTTCTCTTTTGTTTGTATCAAATACAACAGCTAATTCAAATGCCCTACATCAAGGACAATCTTCTGTTCAGTGAAGCATATAAGATGTCCTTCATTAATACTAGTGCAAAACAACAAGAAAAACTTTGAGCAACAATAATACTCAACAAGACGGTGGAGTATTATTACTTTTTTACTCAAAGTTTTTCTTGCTGTTTTAATACTTTGAGTAATGATTAAAACATACCACGCAACAGTTTTTTTTCTGCTAGTTTTGGTCATCAAATATCTTGTTGATGCCTCCGTTCGTCATTCTGCAAACCAAGACGGTGTTTATAACAAACATGACCATTACTTTTTTTATTCAGATGTCAATAGAAATTGTATATAATGAGATGAAAAATATGGAAAATCTAGTAGTAATAACATCTGTGCAGGATGAATCCAGATAAGTTTTTGTATGTTAGCAATTAAAAGTTTAGGAATGTTGACAGCCACAGATTCTAAAACGGAATCTAAGGAAAATTCTCCTCAAATGGCACGCTAGTATCATACATAGTACTACATTTGGCTACAAACAGGTCTAAACACCATTACTTGAATGCATATCCTCTGGCTTTACAGTGTTCATTCAAACTCCTCCATCTAACAAGTGTCGGTTCGAGAGACGGTGTCAGGGTTTTTCTGAACACATCCCACCATAACCAGTTCATCAGTTCTGTTAGAAGAACACACGCTGCATAAATGCTACATAATTCACTGTTTTCTTTCCTTGCTATGGCGGTACGGCCTCAAGAACCAAGAACTGTTTTATCAGCTGATATGCCAGTTACACAGCTAAGTGTAGAATATAACAACTACTTATAATTGCTACCCTCCCATAGCACACCATCGCCTGACACTCTTGAATTAATTCTAGCAACGTCTGAAGTTGGCCATTCAGACCATACCAAACAAAAGAATACTACCATAAGACCCTGGGACTTAGCCGTTTCCAAATTAATAAAGGGGCATGTCCAATTTACAGGAGCATACCAAGCTTTAGCCCTCACACAACTTCACTATATTAACAGTCATCATACTCTCGTGGAAAAGATATGAAATCAGACTGAGCAAGTATCGAGGTATAACAAGACACCTCATTCAGGTAGTAGCATACACAAGAAAGCAAGTAGCAAAGTTACCTGCACTCATATTCAGATTGAGATACTTGGAGATCTCGGTGGTGCGGCTGCGCATGTCAGTGAAGTCTTTTCCGGCAACAACCTTGCCCACTCCTCGGAGCGTCTTCTTCCTCAAGTCAACAGCAATCACCACTTCCATCTCGCCAGCGGAGCATGCCTTGGACAGTAGGTACACAACATCATCATCCATACTCATTGTGGGGAAAGCCGTGGTGAGGACTGGCAGCAACGTCACCTCGGTGGGCTCACTGTCACTGATACTGCCAGGCAGCAGCTTGGAATGCATTGGCTTGACGACGATTTCATTGGCATTGACGGTGCAGCCGGGGCTCCAGTCCTCCCATGACAGAATCGGGACCGGCATGCTCCATGTGGTGGCCCTCCAGCCAGCGCAGCGGGGTTGAGGGCGTGGCTTCTCGTGGAACCATTCCAGGTAGGTCTCAGGTGGGTGGTACTCCTCAGCGGTCACCACCTCCTGCTTTCTCGGCAGAGCAGTTTCCATCTCGATGTACTTGATGCAGTCTTTGCTTCGGCTGACGGTGATGTCACGGATCAGGAAGGAGCAGCGCTTGTGGTAGGCGTAAGATACCCAGTTCCCCCTCGCAGGCGGCGGCAGAGGCACGTCGTGGAGCACGGGACTTCCGTCGAACACGTTGAGGACGAGGATACTGCGGCAGAGGTCGACCCAGCCGACCGTACCGCGCGGGCCTCCGAGCGTGATCGCCTTGGTCGTCTCATGGTACCGCCCCGCCCCCGCCACCGGGCACACCCTGTCCCTCCGCGGCTCCGCCACCTGCACCATTCTGGAGCGCCACCCCTCGCCGGAGCGGTACAGGCAGAGCTTGAACACCACCGGCTCCTTGAGCGTGCCGTCGTCCATGAGCGACATCCTGCGGGACGTCTTCCCGAGGGCCGAGGCCGGGGCCATGGACGGACTCGTGGCGGGCAGAACGAAACAGAACACGGATCGACAAGCGCACCACACGAGAGACATACTGAACAGCAACAGCGAATCCATTGATTAATCTGAAACAATGCGCATCACATTACATCACATCGGCAACCCCTAACAACGGAGGAACACGCGGGATCAGATCAGCCGCCGAATCCGTAGAGGGTGCGGCCCTGTCGCTTGAGCGCGTAGACGACGTCCATGGCGGTGACGGTCTTGCGGCGGGCGTGCTCGGTGTAGGTGACGGCGTCGCGGATGACGTTCTCGAGGAAGATCTTGAGCACGCCGCGGGTCTCCTCGTAGATGAGCCCGGAGATGCGCTTCACGCCGCCGCGCCGCGCCAGACGCCGGATCGCCGGCTTGGTGATGCCCTGGATGTTGTCACGCAGCACCTTCCGGTGGCGCTTGGCGCCGCCCTTGCCCAGCCCCTTGCCTCCCTTGCCGCGGCCCGACATTGCTGGCCGTTGAGGTCGTCGCTGGGGAATTTGGTTGCTGCGGAGGAGAAGCTGGCGGCTGGGGCGTATTTGTAGCGGACGGGGCGGCGGGGGGAGTTTGGGCGCGGAGGTGAAAGTGAGCGATCCGTGGGCGGCGGGGTTTGGAGCGTGGGGATTGGACGTGGGTGGGAGGGCCGGATCGGTGACGTGGCGAGGAGGGGGTCAGATCCGTGGGTCTGTAAACGGGGGATGTGATTGGTTCGCCTCGGGGAGCTCAGTGCTTTATGTGGAAAATGGTGTGTGTGTCAGGGTGTGTTTTTAGGGCATTTTCAATGCATAGGGGCTAATGTAGACTTTTAAAAAATTAAAATAATTAAAAAAAAAACAATAGCGCTCACGTAAGAGTCTGGGTCTCCAATGCTGAGGCGCTTTATCTGTTTCGTCGAACCAATTATCTAGCCTGCTAAATACACTCGAGGCACCAGCTGCCAAGTTATGGCTGGAAGATGCCAGGAAAATCTTTCCGTACAAGCAAAACGGCCGGGAGAAAGTACGTCCGGATCATGCCGCGGATCGATACATGGCCGCATTGGATGGTTTCCGTGGTTCGGACATATGCAGACGGTTTGTGGGTCTGCATTGAAGATGCCCTGATAACGACTCACATACATAATCCTCGTGGTCTCACCGGCGCGTTAAATGCACAAAACCATCACATTTATGTCATGATTCGTGGCAGACTGCACGAGACCAAAATTCTGAAGATATCCCATCCTAGCCTAGCTATTGCTCTCCCGGTGAAGTGAACTAGCGCGTGCCGTTCATCGAGTCAAAACGACGAGTGAAGAAAAAATATAGGAACTTCAAACCACCACGGAAGACCAAGTCTCTGCTTACTTCAGAAGACACCATTTTTTTAATCAAACGATCAAAGAATTAAACACATTCAGCGGCGCATCAAGGGCGAACGCCCGCGCTAGCCACGTCGGCGCTGGACCCGCGCGCTCACGCGAGAGCAAAGGGACTTTGCGATGCCTAGCCTCTCCAGCGAAGGTAAAATCCCGAGCCGTAGATAACGCCTGCCTAGGCTAAATTTACGATGGATCCTTTCCTTCCCTGCGAAGGTAAAAACGGCTCGGGATTTGACCTCTCTCTCGTTTCCTCTCCTGCATAACCCTCTCCTTCCGCCTCCGCCGCCACACCCTCGGGTTTGATGCCCACACACGCGACCTCTCTCCCATGTAACCGGCCGGCATGAGCGTCGCCAGCGGGAGAGCACGCAGCCCACCCCAACAGCAGCGGGGAGCTGGCCTGCCGCCGCGCGCCGCCGGGGAGGCGACCTGGCGACAGGATGAGAGGGCACCATGGTGCGGAAGCACGGCTGGCAGCTCCCGGCCCACACCCCGCAGGTTCGTCCGTCTGTCCGCCAGCTCCTCCCCCTCCCTTCCCCACATTTCCCTTTCCTCCCACGCTGGCTCGGATCGGCGCGGCAGCTGGGACGGAGGCCGTACGCACCCTCGCCGATGGCGGCGTATTGATCCAGCTAAATCGGCAGGCGGCTTCCGGCGGAGGAGTCTCGTGGTGTTCGTGGAGGCTGCGAGGAGGTAGCGATGGGGATCGGCTACCGAGCGAGGGCAAGGGCGCCGATCTCCCATCTCCTGTTTGTAATCACCGGTGCGGCCACCATCGACTGGATCTTCACCCCCTCAGGTGCACTCACACTTTTCCTCACTGCAGTACTTGGATCCCTGTACTCCCCCCCCCCCCCCCCCCCCCCCCCCCCCCTTCTCTACCAACCGGTGATGAACAGATTAATGTGTCTCTACACCTTGTTAGTTAGTACTATTAAGAAAATGAAGGTTGCTGGACGAGCTGCAGCCGATGGTCGGTGATATACTGATATGTGTTTGTGCCAGAGCTTTTGCACTCTCCTTGCATCAATTCTTTATGTAACTGTACTATGTCTGGCATAATAGGATGATGAGGCAAGTCAGTAAGTTGAGAAGGTCAACAGTTGAAGCGAATCTCAATGTACTACTTGATAACTCTTTAGTGCATTTTTTATGCCAACATTACATTAATCAATCACTTTGATTAGTGGAAGCAACTAAACTGTTGTTGTAAGTACACATAATCAGAACGAAGGGTGAGGCGGACAAGCAGATCAATAGGTTGCTATATTATTCCACATATATGGGTTTGTGTGATGTTACTTTGGATTACTAAGATTGTTAATCTATACTGGAAATTAGCGGCTGTTAAAAATTAGTCTTGATTTACTATAGCAATAGTTGTTGGTTACAGCCATTAAAAAGATTGATTAGTTCTATCAGGTTATTTAAACAGCAGCAAGGAATGAACATTACAGCTCTCTTTGATTTTCTTTGATGTTTCCTCTTTTGTCTGATCTGAAATAATATGTCATGACTATATATTCTACCCCACATCATCATTCCTTCTACATCGCTCATAGGAGAATATTGTAATGGCACTTTATTACTTGGTGGTAATAGACATAACTCCAATCTTGCCATGTTTGTACAATTAATTTAATTCAATTTCAAACATGTATCATTTGCAGAAGATGTGCAATGAGTTGATGGGCAGCTAGCCGTTGCAAGAGCATTCAGAGATATGAGCTGCTACTCATACACAGGTATTAGCTTCTGTGTTGTCTAAATTAATTTAGTTTGAAACTTGGATGAAACGGCCAAACGAACTTGATCTATATTGATTCTGCTAATTGAGCTATGTAGGGCACAATAAATATAGCTTTTTCTTATTTCTTTCTGGAAAGCATCTGCCAAAGAAATTGAAAGGCAGCACTCTTATCAGCTATCATTTATCGTTTCTTCCGATAAATCCCTGCTTAGTTATTTCTCACAGGAATGATATATAGGTTGCTCTTGGTTCATCTACTTTGTACTTATGAGTTATGAGATGTTTCTCTGTTTTAGATTGTGGAGTAGTCGTGTGATCTGTAAAATGTACTGCATACATACCAAAGAAAGTATTTGGATTTGCGAATCGTGTAATAAAAACTGGGATGTGGGCTTTCTATAACAGGTTGAGGTTCAAATCCTGAAAGTTAGTGATGTAGCCATGAAAATCAGGGAAGCTTCTCTTTTTTCCTTTTATCACATGAAATGAGTGCTATTATCATTGTATTCGTATTTTGTTATTCTTTCTACAATGATCAGGCATGGGTATTCTTTCGAAGTGAGCTTCATTTCTCTATAGTCAGGTCTCTAGCTGGTATTTTTTTTTAAAATATTTTCAGTGCCATGAAATGATCAAATTCGATAATTCACATGTATCAAACAACACAACTCAGCTGATGTGTTCTTGTTTTTTCTATATACTTGCTCCGTACTCCGACAGATCTAAATCCATAAATACAACAATGTTGGGTTGCTCTGTTTTATCTACTATAATTTGCACGCCTATTTTTTAAAATTCTTATTGTTTCATTCACTTGCTGAAGCTCCTACAAACCTACAGAGCCATTGTTCTCCTACCTGGGAGCGGATAGGAAGGATTTGGGTGCCGGCAACGTGGGGCTGAGAAGAAAGGAGGATGTGTGAGGACAACTAGTGGGCGTACTACAACCGCAGCTGATTCGTGTGTGTTGTTTGTTCGATCCAACCCTTCCGTCTGCAGGGCCTGGCGAAGGGAATGAAGATGCACACCCTCGGCCACGACTTTGTCCTCTAGGTACAAAAGTGAGATAGACTGAAATTTGATAAACATTTGCTGAATATAAAGTATTGCATGATTCCTTGTATTAGCCTCTTTCCAAATGCTCAGTTTTATGACAGGAAGATTTTACATGGTTCAAATGTCCTGTCTCCTAGCTATGACAAGGATTATACATGCCTCCTGTATGGCAGCTACACTCATATAAATGTCACGGATGGGAGGGAAGACAAGGAGGGCACAGGAAACAGTCGACGAAACATGGTTGAAGTTGTTGTTGTTCTGCACCTCATCCAAACCATCTCTAGATGTATGTCTAAGCTGAGCCCTCTCTTTTCTTGCATCCTTAGTATATCCTGCCTCGATGTCCTTGGTAGTTATTGATTTGTTTTTATATTAAGCGACTTCGCTGATATAACTTGGCATCTTTAGAAGCTTATAGTGTCCTCCTTTCTTGTATTTTAATGTTGCATAATCTTCGTTGATAAAAAAGTTATCGCGCAGTACTTTATGTTCAACAATCCAGTTTGTTACCTGTGTATACCTTGTGTTTTTTTAACTCCGTCAATCTGGGTTTATGAAAATTCAGTTCCCTATGTATATTTGTCAGCAAGTCCACTGTCATCTACTTCCTTGTTTAATAGATAATGTTACATTTTTATTTGCAAAACTGTGAACATTAAGTAGATGACATGAAAGACGAAACATAGCTCTATGAGAGTTGTTGGCCACTACATGTACTCACTTTTTGATAGTGTTTGTTTTTACCTTCAGAGCTGAAAAGTAATGTTGTGTTAATTGTAAGCTGATACAAAATCAACTTCAGTTTGCTAAAGAAAGTTCTCTTGCTAGCCTTGTGGAAAATTGACCCCAAAAGATCAGTATAGACTTAGCAGTTTAAATTTTTCTGCAGGTTGGAAAAGTACAGGCAAAGCGCTCAGCATCGGTGTGGTCTCTTCGTATAGTCTCAAGTTGATGCTATTAAAGATAGACTTGATAAGAAATACAACACATGTGATGGCTTTCATGTGCGCGTCAAGTCTATTGATGGTTTTCAAGGAGAAGAGGACGATATATTAATACTATCAACGGTAATATCCAATTGGAATGGAGTTGTTGAGTTTCTTGCTGATAACCAAAGAACAAACATTACATGGGACAAGGGCAAGGCTCTGGATTTTCTGAATGAATCGTTAGGTACGCAGGCAACATTCATATATATTCACTTGCATCTCAGACCACTGTCGTAAATTATTATGGCACTGGCACTCTGCCTGTTGTTGTGCCTCTCCAGGATATACCTAACTGAAGCGATGACGTCCTGCCGGTGTATATTGGCGACGACCGCATCGACAGGATCCTGGTGGCCAAGTGCCTCAAGGAGAGCAGCACGTCTTACTCACTCCAGGACCCAGCAGAGCTTTTTCATGGCCTTTAGACATTTGAAACGGAGGGAGTATGATCCTCCTATATTTGCATGCTTGTAGCTTTGGTCTATTTTATGAATGTGTGTTGCTGCTGTATCTTATTTTTCCAACCTATTGATCCTGTCACATGTGCGCCAGGGCAGGCTCTGGTCAGCACTAAGGGATTTCAGTTATAATTTCATGAGCAATGCTTGCATTCACATGTGCGTCCAGGGCATAAAAAAGATCTGAAAAGTGCGGTGACCTACCTGGCACCGCAGAGTTTCCGCTCAGGAGGCGCCGCGAGGGGCGCCCCAACCACTAGTAGAAAGAATACTGCACTCAGTGGCTGAGACTGGGGGATCAACACGCCCCGGCCCCCTCCTTAATAACATTGAGTTAGGCCTAATATGCATGAGGTTAAATGGTTATTTGCTGCTAAAGAAAGAAGTCCATTTTTCACCCTAAAATGCGTCCTGATGGACAAATACTCCCCTCAACTTGAATTTGGTATGATTTCAACCCCCAAATCCTCAAAACCGGATGAATCTCCCCCTAAGGTGGTTTGGTCGGAAGCGTTGAGCGCGCCGCTCTCGTCCCCGACGAAGATCGTGTCGCCACTGTCCGGGACGCCGCGGCAGGACCTTTCCATCCAGGGAGCATGCCAGGTAGGCATGTCCTCCCACCGGCCGGCCATGAGGTCGAACACGGCGCCCTCCTTGGCGCATCTGCCGTGTACGTTGACTATGCAGACCTTTCACCCGAGCAGACGGCATCCGTGGCGTCCCGGCTGAACCACCCGTCCTGCAGTGGCGGGAGCGGTGAAGGAAATATGCCCTAGAGGCAATAATAAAGTTGTTATTTATATTTCCTTATATTATGATAAATGTTTATTAGTCATGCTAGAATTGTATTAATCGGAAACTTAGTACATGTGTGAATACATAGACAAACAGAGTGTCCCTAGTACCCTCTACTTGACTAGCTCGTTAATCAAAGATGGTTAAGCTTCCTAACCATAGACATGTGTTGTCATTTAATTAACGGAATCACATCATTAGAGAATGGTGTGATTGACTTGACCCATCCATTAGCTTAGCACGGTGTGTTGGGGAACGTAGTAATTAATTTCAAAAAAAAATTCTACGCACACGCAAGATCA
Source organism: Triticum aestivum (assembly GCF_018294505.1). Lineage (NCBI taxonomy): Eukaryota > Viridiplantae > Streptophyta > Magnoliopsida > Poales > Poaceae > Triticum > Triticum aestivum. The sequence goes on from NC_057805.1 coordinate 500,104,660, forward strand.
TGGTGATGCATAGCAAGGAGAGGGGAGAGTGTTGTCCACGTACCCTCATAGACCGAAAGCGGAAGCGTTATGACAACGCGGTTGATGTAGTCGTACGTCTTCACAATCCGACCAATCCAAGTACCGAACGCACGGCACCTCCGAGTTCAGCACACGTTCAGCTCGATGACGTCCCACGAACTCCGATCCAGCAGAGCTTTGCGGGAGAGTTCCGTCAGCACGACGGCATGATGACGGTGTTGATGATGCTACCGACGCAGGGCTTCGCCTAAGCACCGCTACGATATAACCGAGGTGGAATATGGTGGAGGGGGGCACCGCACATGGCTAAGAGATCAATGATCAATTGTTGTGTCTATGGGGTGCCCCCTGGCCACATATATAAAGGAGTGGAGGAGGTGGGAGAGGGCCGGCCCCTGTGGCGCGCCCTAGAGGAGTCCTACTCCCACCGGGAGTAGGATTTCCCCCCTTCCCAGTAGTAGGAGTAGGAGTCAAGGAAAGGGAAGAGAGAAAAGAAGGAAGGAGGGGGCGCAGCCCCTCCCCCTAGTCCAATTCGGACTAGGCCTTGGGGGGGGGGGGGGCGCAACCTCTCCTCTCTCTTTCCCCTAAAGCCCAATAAGACCCATATACTCCCCGGCGAATTCCCGTAACTCTCCGGTACTCCGAAAAATACCCGAATCACTCGGAACCTTTCCGATATCCGAATATAGTCGTCCAATATATCGATCTTTACGTCTCGACCATTTCGAGACTCCTCATCATGTCCCCGATCTCATCTGGGACTCTGAACTACCTTCGGTACATCAAAACACATAAATTCATAATACAAATCATCACCGAACGTTAAGCGTGCGGACCCTACGGGTTCGAGAACTATGTAGACATGACCGAGACACATCTCCGGTCAATAACCAATAGCGGAACATGGATGCTTATATTGGCTCCTACATTCTACGAAGATCTTTGTCGGTCAAACCGCATAACAACATACGTTGTTCCCTTTGTCATCGGTATGTTACTTGCCCAAGATTCGATCGTCAGTATCTCAATACCTAGTTCAATCTCGTTACCGGCAAGTCTCTTTACTCGTTCCGTAATACATCATCCCGCAACTAACTCATTAGTTACAATGCTTGCAAGGCTTATAGTGATGTGTATTACCGAGTGGGCCCAGAGATAGCTCTCCGTCAATCGGAGTGACAAATCCTAATCTCGAAATACGCCAACTCAACAAGTACCTTCGGAGACACCTGTAGAGCACCTTTATAATCACCCAGTTACGTTGTGACGTTTGGTAGCACACAAAGTGTTCCTCTGGTAAACGGGAGTTGCATAATCTCATAGTCATAGGAACATGTACAAGTCGTGAAGAAAGCAATAGCAACATACTAAACGATCAAGTGCTAAGCTAACGGAATGGGTCAAGTCAATCACATCATTCTCCTAATGATGTGATCCCGTTAATCAAATGACAACTCATGTCTATGGCTAGGAAACATAACCATCTTTGATCAACGAGCTAGTCAAGTAGAGGCATACTAGTGACACTATGTTTGTCTATGTATTCACACATGTATTATGTTTCCGGTTAATATAATTCTAGCATGAATAATAAACATTTATCATGATATAAGGAAATAAACAATAACTTTATTATTGCCTCTAGGGCATATTTCCTTCACGATGATCGTTTAGTTTGTTGCTATTGCTTTCTTCATGACTTATAATGTTCCTATGACTATGAGATTATGCAACTCCCGAATACCGGAGGAACACTTTGTGTGCTATCAAACGTCACAACGTAATTGGGTGATTATAAAGATGCTCTACAGGTGTCTCCGATGGTGTTTGTTGAGTTGGCATAGATCGAGATTAAGATTTGTCACTCCGATAGTCGGAGAGGTATCTCTGGGCCCTCTCGGTAATGCACATCACTATAAGCCTTGCAAGCAATGTGACTAATGAGTTAGTTGCGGGATGATGCATTACGGAACGAGTAAAGAGACTTGCCGGTAACGAGGCTGAACTAGGTATTGAGATACCGACGATCGAATCTCGGGCAAGTAAACATACCGATGACAAAGGGAACAACGTATGTTGTTATGCGGTTTGACCGATAAATATCTTCGTAGAATATGTAGGAACCAATATGAGCATCCAGGTTCTACTATTGGTTATTGACCAGAGACGAGTCTCGGTCATGTCTACATAGTTCTCGAACCCGTAGGGTCCGCGCGCTTAACGTTTGATGACGATCGGTATTATAAGTTTATGTGTTTTGATGTACCGAAGGTTGTTTGGAGTCCCGTATGTGATCACGGACATGACGAGGAGTCTTGAAATAGTCGAGATATAAAGATCGATATATTGGAAGGCTATGTTTGGACATCGGAATGGTTCCGGGTGAGTTCGGGCATTTACCGGAGTACCGAGGGGTTACCGGAACCCCCAGGGGAGTCAATGGGCCTTTATGGGCCTTAGTGGGAGAGAGGAGGAGGCATCCAGGTGGAGGCCCCCCCTGTTGGGGATCGTTGCAGAAATTAAAAAATTTCTAAGCATCACCAAGATCAATCTATGGAGAGACTAGCAACGAGCGAGAGAGGGGAGTGTATCTTCCTACCCTTGAAGATCGCGATGCGGAAGCGTTACAAGAACGCGGTTGGTGGAGTCATACACGCAGCGATTCAGATCGCGGTCGATTCTGATCTAAGCGCCGAACAACGGCGCCTCCGCGTTCAACACACGTGCAGCCCGGGGACGTCTCCCGCGCCTTGATCCAGCAAGGAGGAGGGAGAGGTTGGGGAAGACAACTCCACCACCAGCACGACGGCGTGGTGGTGGTGGAGCAGTGTGGTTTTCAGCAGGGCTTCGCCAAGCACTACGAAGGACGAGGATGTGGAGAGGTAGGGCTGCGCCGAGAGAGAGAGAGAGAGAGAGAGAGAGACTCGTGTCTTTGGCAGCCCCAAAACCCCCACTATATATAGGAGGAGGGGAGGTGGCTGCGCCCCCTCTAGGGTTCCCACCCTAGGGGTGCGGCAGCCCTAGATGGGATTGGGGGGCGGCTAAGAGGGGGAGAGAGAAGGGGGCGCGCCCTAGGGTGGGCCTTTAGGCCCATCTGCGCCTAGGGTTTCCCCCCCTCTCCTCCTAGTTGCGCCTTGGGCCTTGGTGGGAGGTGCACCAGCCCACTCAGGGGCTGGTCCCTTCCCACTCTTGGCCCATGCAAGCCTCCGGGGCTTGTGGCCCCTCCCGGTGGACCCCCGGAACCATCCGGTGGTCCCGGTACATTACCGGTGACGCCCGAAACACTTCCGGGGGCCAAAACCTCACTTCCTATATATTATTCTTTACCTCCGGACCATTCCGGAACACCTCGTGACGTCCGGGATCTCATCCGGGACTCCGAACAAAATTCGGTAACCATGTACAAACTTTCCCTATAACCCTAGCATCATCGAACCTTAAGTGTGTAGACCCTACGGGTTCGGGAGGCATGTAGACATGACCGAGACATCTCTCTGGTCAATAACCAACAACGGGATCTGGATACCCATGTTGGTTCCCACATGTTCCACGATGATCATATCGGATGAACCACGATGTCGGGGATTCAGTCAATCCCATACAATTCCCTTTGTCTACCGGTATGATACTTGCTCGAGATTCGATCGTCGGTATCCCTATACTTTGTTCAATCTCGTTACCGGCAAGTCTCTTTACTCATTCGTAACACATCATCCCGTGATCAACCCCTTGGTCACATTGAGCTCATTATGATGATGTCCTACCGAGTGGGCCCAGAGATACCTCTCCGTCACACGGAGTGACAAATCCCAGTCTCGATTCATGCCAACCCAACAGACACTTTCGGAGACACCCGTAGTGTGCCTTTATAGCCACCCAGTTACGTTGTGACGTTTGGCACACCCAAAGCATTCCTACGGTATCCGGGAGTTGCACAATCTCATGGTCTAAGGAAATGATACTTGACATTAGAAAAGCTTTAGGAGACGAACTACACGATCTTGTGCTATGCTTGGGATTGGGTCTTGTCCATCACATCATTCTCCTAATGATGTGATCCCGTTATCAACGACATCCAATGTCCATGGTCAGGAAACCGTAACCATCTATTGATCAACGAGCTAGTCAACTAGAGGCTCACTAGGGACATGTTGTGGTCTATGTATTCGCACATGTATTACGATTTCCGGATAACACAATTATACCATGAACAATAGACAATTATCATGAACAAAGAAATATAATAATAACCCCTTTATTATTGCCTCTAGGGCATATTTCCAACACCCCCAAGCCCAATCCGAATTGGGTGGGGGGCCGGCCCCCCTTTCCGTCCCTCCTTCTCCCTCTTCCTTCTTCTGTCCTACTCCAACTAGGGAAAGGGGGGAAACCTACTCCCACTGGGAGTAGGACTCCCCCTTGGGCGCGCCATAGAGAGGGCCGGCCCTCCCCTCCTCCACTCCTTTATATACGGGGGAGGGGGCACCCCACAGACACACAAGTTGATTGTTTAGCCGTGTGCGGTGCCCCCCTCCATAGATTTCCACCTCGGTCATATCGTTGTAGAGCTTAGGCGAAGCCCTGCGTCGGCAACTTCATCATCACCGTCATCACGCCGTCGTGCTGACGAAACTCTCCCTCGACCTCAGCTGGATCTAGAGTTCGTGGGACGTCACAGAGCTGAACGTGTGCAAATCCGGAGGTGCCGTACTTTCGGTGCTAGGATCGGTCGGATCGTGAAGACGTACGACTACATCAACCGCGTTGTCATAACGCTTCCGCTCTCGGTCTACGAGGGTACGTGGACTACAATCTCCCCTCTCGTTGCTATGCATCACATAAAGGGTGCGTCCCTGTCGCTTGAGCGCGTAGACGACGTCCATGGAGGTGACGGTCTTGCGGCGGACATGCTCGGTGTAGGTGACGGCGTCGCGGATGACGTTCTCGAGGAAGATCTTGAGCACGCCGCGGGTCTCCTCGTAGGTGAGCCCCGAGATGTGCTTCACGCCGCCCCGCCGCGCCAGACGCCGGATGGCCGGCTTGGTGATGCCCTGGATGTTGTCCCGCAGCACCTTCCGGTGGCGCTTGGCGCCGCCCTTGCCCAGACCCTTCCCTCCCTTGCCGCGGCCCGACATTGCTGAGCTCCGAACGGGACGAAGAGGCTGCGCTGCTTGGAGGTGGAGGATTTGGGATTGGGGAATTTCTGGTGTGGGCAAGAAGCTGGTGGTGGGGAGAATTTATGGCGGAGGGGCCGGGGGCTTTCGGCGCGCGATGTCAAACGACGGGTGCACGATCCGTGGGACTGGGGATGCGGAGATGTGACTGGTCCGTACTGGGAAGGCAGGATCGGTGACATGGCAGAGCACGTACATGTCAGGAATGCGTGCTCGTTTCGGGAGGCCTGGCTACTGGCTTAATTCGTTTATGTTTTCAACATTTTGCTGAATAATATCTTAAACAGTTTATAAATACAATATAAACATTTTCCTAAAGGAAGGAAGCATTTCTAATCTATACGAGCATTTTTTACACTATAAATATTTTTTGAAAAATTTATAACCACAATTTTTTAAAACATGTGAACATTTATTTTTAGTTACTACTCCCTCCTCCCATAATATAAGATTGTTTTTCAAGCTTGAAAACCGATCTTATATTATGGGATGGAGGGAGTAACTTTTCTACATTTTATAAAATAAATTAAAATGCCAAAAAGGTTTTTCAAACGTATGAACATTTTTTTAAAATATCGTGAACATTTTTCTTGAATGATTTCAGCATTTTCTTAAAGTTGCATGAACATTTTTAAGATGTGTGATGAATGTTTTTAAAATTTTATGTAAATTAATTTTTAAAAAATATACTTTAAATATTTTGAAGATATGAACAAAGTAGAAAAAAAATAAACAGAAAAAAGGAACAAAAAACACCCACGTAACTAACCTAGGCTATCCCATTAGGCCGACTCGCTATAGCCTCCCTTGAGGCAAGTCTAGCATCCGACTCGCTTGAGGTGATGTAGAGACGCGCCTAAGATAACTCGTTAGATGTTCTAAATAAACTCATGGCCAATCGGATTTCATAGCCTGGTAGTTTACTAAGTCTGGCTATTCACCGTTAGGTCTTCCTACTATTCAGAATGGCAGTCTAACACCGAACTAGGGATCATTCAAATGAAGGCGAAGGAATAATAATGAATCCCCGTCCAATTCAGAATGTGTGACACCGAAAGTTCATATTTTGAACTGAGGGCTCTATACGGTATGTGACATGCTATTGTACATTACCTGATAAACATATCGACACACTAATTGTTTGCCCGGTGTGTAAGATTGAGCCAGAAGACATCAATCATATATTGTTTGGATGCGATCTAGCTAAAGAAGTTTGGGAAGCACTTGGGTTGGGGAATGTTGTTTCCTCAACAGACCCCATAGACTAATCAGGTGTTGTTGTTCTGGAATAATTGATTTTCACAGAGAAACCGGGAGGAGTGGTGATTATTGAAGCCAATGTGGTTGAGCTTATTATGGTTGCTTGTTGGTATATCTAGAGGAAAGCCGTAAGACAGACACGTGGAGAATGTTGGTATGCCTGTGAGGTAAAAAACGAGTGTTCGAGGTACTATGGCAAACTGCTTGTACAAGGAAGTTTGCAAACCTCCTGCTCGGGAAAAATGGAAGAGCGGGAACCTACAAACTGAAAATGTAGACGCGTTGTTTAACATGGAAACTTGAGAGCTACTAGGATTTAGCGCCAATGGAGAGATTGGATTTCCTGGCTTCTGCCGACATCATCATCCTCTTTCCTGTTCAATGGGTTAGCTGGACATGTGATTGCTCATCGACGGGGCCTCCGAAAGGGTGACCCCTTCTCGCCCTGCTCTTCGTCATAGCGATAGACCCACTTCACCGACTAATAGAAAAGGTTACTGAAACAAGCATGCTCTCGCCTCTTCCAGGCAGAGATGTCAAGATCCATGTTAGTCTCTATGCGGACAACGCCATTGTCTTCGCCAACCCCGACAAGATGGAGAGCGACACTCTGATGCATATTCTAGATGACTTTGGTAGTTCCTCGGGGCTTAGGATAAACCCTCTCAAATCAACGGCAATGCCCATTAGAGGCAACAACATCAATCTCCAGGAAGTTCTGCATAATTTTAGTGGCACGATCTCTGAATTCCTGATGTCTACTACACAACCTTCTTCTTGTAGACGTTGTTGGGCCTCCAAGTGCAGAGGTTTGTAGGACAATAGAAAATTTCCCTCAAGTGGATGACCTAAGGTTTATCAATCCGTGGGAGGCGTATGATGAAGATGGTCTCTCTCAAACAACCCTTCAACCAAATAACAAAGAGTCTCTTGTGTCCCCAACACACCCAATACAATGGTAAATTGTATAGGTGCACTAGTTCGGCGAAGAGATGGTGATACAACTGCAATATGGATGGTAGATATAGGTTTTTGTAATCTGAAAATATAAAAACAGCAAGGTAACTAATGATAAAAGTGAGCACAAACAGTATTGCAATGCTAGAAAATAAGGACTAGGGTTCATACTTTCACTAGTACAAGTTCTCTCAACAATAATAACATAACTGGATCATATAACTATCCCTCAACATGCAACAAAGAGTCACTCCAAAGTCACTAATAGCGGAGAACAAACGAATAGATTATTGTAGGGTACGAAACCACCTCAAAGTTATCCTTTCTGATCGATCTATTCAAGAGTCCGTAGTAAAACAACACGAAGCTATTCTTCCCGTTCGATCTATCCTAGAGTTTGTACTAGAATAACACCTTAAGACACAAATCAACCAAAACCCTAATGTCACCTTGATACTCCAATGTCACCACAAGTATCCGCGGGTATGATTATACGATATGCATCACACAATCTCATATTCATCTATTCAATCAACACAAAGAACTTCGAAAAGTGCCCCAAAGTTTCTATCGGAGAGTCAAGACGAAAACGTGTGCCAACCCCTATGCATAGATTCCCAAGGTCACGGAACCCGCAAGTTGATCACCAAAACATACATCAAGTGAATCAATAGAATACCCCATTGTCACCACGGGTATCCCACGCAAGACATACATCAAGTGTTCTCAAATCCTTAAAGACTCAATACGATAAGATAACTTCAAAGGGAAAACTCAATCCATTACAAGAGAGTAAAGGGGGAGAAACATCATAAGATCCAACTACAATAGCAAAGCTCGCGATACATCAAGATCGTGCCGAATCAAGAACACGAGAGGGAGATCAAACACATAGCTACTGGTACATACCCTCAGCCCCGAGGATGAACTACTCCCTCCTCGTCATGGAGAGTGCCGTGATGATGAAGATGGCCACCGGTGAGGGATCCCCCCTCCGGCAGGGTGCCGGAATAGGGTCCCGATTGGTTTTTGGTGGCTACAGAGGTTTGCGGCGGCGGAACTCCCGATCTAGGTTTATTCCAAATGACCCGGATGTGGGCTGGGAATCCTGGTGTGACGGCTTCGTACTTTGGGCCGGCCGAGGTTTTCATTTTATTTGGTCCCACTATTTTGCCTAAAAAAATTTGGTCCCATTATTGTCGCCAGTTTTTTCTTGCCCGCAAAACACGTCGGGTTTCTATTTCCTCGGTTAGGCTCTTCGATGCCACGGAAATTCCAAAAATGTTCTTGTTTTAAGAAATATATTTGTGTTTTCAATTTTTTTTGGAATTTCGTTTTTCCCTGTTTTAGAAAATAATTAAAAATTCAAAATGCGTACTCTTTTATAAAAAAAAGTTTAGGATTTCAAGATTTTCAAATTTTGTTTGATCTTTTATTAAAAAACATTTTTTGAAAAATGCTCAAGATTTAAAAAAACATGTATGGGTTTTTTTTAATATAATGTTTTCACTTTTACAAACAATCTTTTTTTTGGAAAACCAAATGAAAAACCAGACGCTATCGTAGCTGTTTAAGCAACAACCACGGTACAGTAAAATGCTCAAAACCAGTTGTTGTTGCATTAAGTTGTAGTTTTCTTGTACTTAATATTCTGCCTTCTATAAAACTATGGTACACACTTAAGGGTGGACACGGTCCGGGCCGGTCCGGTCCCGGTCCGAGTCGTCGTTTGGACCGGCCGCCGGCGGTCCGGTCCGGACCGGACTGAGCTGTGCAGCGGTCCTGGACCGGACCGGCGAATGTGAAGCTCGGTGCGGACCGGCGGTCATCATGGTCCCGACGATGTCGAGTCACTGCCATGTGGGCCTAGGATGTCGGCGAGGTGGTTGGAGAAGAAGCACGGTGACCGGAGCAGGAGAAGACGAACCTAATGTGCGGCTGCGCGAGGAGGAGGCACAGGGGAGAGAGGGAGCGGCCGCCCGAGGGAGCGGCGGCGTAACGCGTGAGGGATAGGGGGCGAGGGAAAAAGGGCGGCGTGGCCGAGCAGGGGAGAGAGAGGCGCGAGGGAAAGGGTGGTGCAGTGGCGAGGTGGAAGACGTGCGCGAGAGCCGGGGGCGAGGGGTAGACGACGTGCCGTGAAGTTAGCCGTGAACCCGCGCATGTTTATTACTTACCAGTTTTCTTGCTTGCATGCAAGCAATCTATCGCATGCATGAGCCCACGAATATCCGTCTACAGCCATGCCGTGATGAGTGGATCAAATTGGACGTGGAGTTAATTGTGGGATGGCACCGTGATTCTCGAATCGAACCTGTTTCTCTCGTTAGTCGCGAATAAAAGGAAAGAGCAGCGTGGAGTTAGTCATGGGATTGACACGACCGTGCTAGGATAACTACCTTTTGCGGAACGAGCATGCAAAATCAGGGAGAATCGGTTCAAGAATCCTGTAGGCAGTTATTTCCATAGATGTAGCGACAGATTATGGCGGGATAGCGCCGTGATTATGGGATATCCTCGTTTCTCTCGGTCTTCTACGGTCCAACCGAGCGGACCGGGCTTTAACCGGACCGGACCGAAGTTTTTTCGGTCCAGATTTCACAGACCGGACCGGCTATTTTTTTGAGCGGGCCAGGACCGAGCGGGCCACGAGCGGGCCAAAAAGCCCGCTCGTGTCGTCCACCCTGATACACACTTGTGTACTCTAAAAAAAAGAAGATAGTGTTGATAGTAGTCAATACGTAATACAGTGAGACTGGTCTTGATTCTAGGTCATTGTGTCAGGATCTTACAAGGTGCGCATCAAAGACAACAGTACTAGGTAGGCAACACCGATTGTTAAAGATCTCGTTCTTGTTCGACTCAGCGCACTCGATGTTGCTATACAATTGATAGAGAGAAGAAGGGGTTTCGTTTTTTTCTGAGGCAAGAAGGGGGTTATCCCTAGTAGTGTAGAGAGCCGGGAAAGAAGAGAGGTAGCCTCCCGATCCTTCCGGCCCCCTTCCTTGTGTGCTCGTGGTTGGCCCCTTCCAGGCCCATGAAGCGGCGGCGGGAGGCTCGTGGATTACGTGCCGAGGGAAGCTTCCGTGAAACCTGCTGCCGGCCAGATGGGGCTCGAGTGTGCTTTGTGAACCATCAGGACCTCCTCCTCCTCCTCCTTCTCCTAGGTGTTCATGAATCTGGAGGAAATGGCCGTTGAGTGCACCTGGAGCGGGCGGAGGATGCGGAGGGCGGATGGAGCTGGCTTAACTGATGATGATGCGGTAGAAGCTAGAGCATCATCGGCAGTTCCTGGCATGAGTAGCACCATCTTAGATGCCATGAATTCTTACTGCAATAGTAACTAGGCAAAGGACGTAGCGTTTTGGCTCTCGGGTGCATTTGCACCTAAGGTAAACAGTAAATTCGTTTAAAATAGTAAAAGAATTCAAAAAACTCCGAATTTCTTTGTGATGCTAGATGCTTATGTGTGTGAAGTCCGTGCCAAATTTCATGGAGTTTGGACATTTCAGTAGCTATCAGCAAAAAAAAATATTGGCGCAGTAACAAATTTTACTGTTCAAGTACTGCTTTGAACCAATTTTGTCTTTTTTTTCATGAGCTCCTCAGACGTCTGAACAAGCTGAAATTTGGCTTGAACATCATGCATTGGAACATCCTTCACCTATTTTTTTTTTCAGAATTTGTTTAGTTTTTTTTTTAATTTATTGTTCACCGAGTGTAGATGAGGCTGAGCACCGAATTGGATATCCGCTAGGCAAAGGACTTAATTTGTGGATCGACCAGCTTATTTTTCTTTTTGTGAGAGGATCGACCAGTAGTGTTCGGGCTTCTGTCAACAGGAAGTTGATGTGTCTCGAAACAAGCCGCTCGTTTGGGTACTCATATAATCCCAGCTTACTAGCTTAGCTATTGCTCTCCCAGTGAAGTGAACCAGCACGTGCAGTTCATCGAGACAAAACCACGAGTGAAGAACATAAATAAATAAATTAATAATAAGACAAGAAAAGAGAGGAACGCGGGCGTTCAAACCACCATGCGAAGACGAGGTCTCTGCTTCACAACACACCCATCAAAGATCAAACGGGTCAAAGAATGTTAAGAATACTACACTTCGGACAAGAAAAAGTGGCGCTGAGTTATGTTCATTGGTGGGCACTGGGGTGACCGTGATGTGCGGAATATGATTGATATCTTTTCGAGGCAGAGATCGTGGAACGCGGTGTAAAGTTCCGTTAGAAAATGCGGCGAGACGGGTATGTGCCGTGATGCAAGAATCGCCTTTCCTGGGTTTATACCATGTAGAGCCTTCCATAGGAACACCTTAATCTTACTTGGAATTTTTAGATTCCATAAAATGTCCCACATCGGGTTTGGTTCAGCAGAGCCTTGACCTTCCTTTTGTGCGCCGAACTGATAATCCCATTCAATATGCGTTACTCCTGTGCCACGCCACAAAATCTTCCCGCAGAGGGCTCGAAGGGATCCGCTAGAATATTGCTTGCATCAATCACTACTGGAATCAGCTAATTTGCCATCTGCCAGCTCTTTGCTGTCTGCTAGCTGACGGCAAAGAAACTCTTTGCCATCAGCTACCCAAAAGCAGACGGCAAAGAAAGGACAGACGGCAAAGAAGCTCTTTGCCGTCTGCCAGCTCTTTGCCGTCGGCCAGCGGACGGCAAAGAATCTTTGCCGTCCGCTGGCGGACGGCAAAGAGTGAGGTGGCCCCCACCCCCGCCCGTTTTTGAAAAACTTAACGGGCCACCTCTTTGCCGTCCGCTAGCAGACGGCAAAGAGGCAAAAAAGCGGACGGCAAAGGGGGGCGGACGGCAAAGAGCTACTACCTAACGGCCCGTACCCCCCGCCCGTTACTCACTTCTTCCCTCTCCCTCGCCGTTTCTCTCCTCCCACGCCGCCGCCCGCCGCCGCCGCCCGCCGCGCGCCGCCGCCCCGGCTCCCCGCCGCCCCACCGCCCCGTCGCCCCCCCGCCCCGGCCCCCCGCCGCCCCGCGCCCCACCGCCGCCACGGCCCCCCGCCGCCCCGCGCCCCCCGCCGCCTCCTCCACTGCCCCGCCCCGCCCCCCCGCCCCCCATCCCCCCGCCGCCCCGGCCCCCGCCGGCCGGGCCCCCGCCGCCCCGCCTCCTCCACCGCCCCGCCCCGGCCCCTCGCCGGCCGGGCCCCGCCGCCCCGCCTCCTCCACCGCCCCGCCCCGGCCCTCTGTCGCCGGCCCCTCCCCGACCCATCGCCGCCCCCCAAGTGAGCCCCTCCTCCCTTTTTTTTCTTCTGTTTTTTTGTTTTTTTCTTCTGTTTTTTTTGTTTTTTTTCTGTTTAAGTTTAGGTTTAATTAGTTTAAATAGTTTAGTTTTAATTAGTTTAGGTTTTTAGTTTAGGTTAGTTTAGGTTTAGGTTAAGTAGAAGGGGGAAGAAGAAGAAGAAGAAGAAGAGGAGGAGGAGGAGGAGGAGGAGGAGGAGGAGGAGGAGGAGAAGGAGAAGAAGAAGGAGAAGAAGAAGAAGAAGAAGAAGAAGAAGAGGAAGAAGAAGAAGAAGAAGAAGAAGAAGAAGAAGAGGAGGAGGAGGAGGAGGAGGAGGAGAAGAGGAGGAGGAGGAGGAGGAGGAGGAGGAGGAGAAAGAAGAAGAAGAGGAGGAGGAGGAGAAGAAGAGGAGGAGGAGGAGGAGGAGAAAGAAGAAGAAGAAGAAGAAGAAGAAGAGGAGGAGGAGGAGGAGGAGGAGACACCCCGAAGCCCCGACCCCGAAACAACACCCCGACCCCGACACGGCACCCCGAGACCGACACGACACCCCGACCCCGACACGGCACCCCGAGACCGACACGACACCCCGACCCCCGACACGACACCCCCGACACCCCGACCCCGAGACCCCGACCCCGACCCCGACCCCGACCACGACACCCCGACCCCGAGCCTGACCCGACACCCCGACCCCGACACTGACATGACACCCCGACCCCGACCCGGCACCCCGACCCGACACCCCGACCCCGAGACCCCGACCCCGACACGGCACCCCGAGACCGACACGACACCCCGACCCCGACACGGCACCCCGAGACCGACACGACACCCCGACCCCCGACAAGACACCCCCGACACCCCGACACCCCGACCCCGAGACCCCGACCCCGACCCCGACCCCGACCCCGACACCCCGACCCCGAGCCTGACCCGACACCCCGACCCCGACACCGACACGGCACCCCGACCCCGACCCGGCACCCCGACCCGACACCCCGACCCCGAGACCCCGACCCCGACACGGCACCCCAAGACCAACACGACACCCCGACCCCGACACGGCACCCCGAGACCGACACGACACCCCGACCCCCGACACGACACCCCCGACACCCCGACACCCCGACCCCGAGACCCCGACCCCGACCCCGACCCCGACCCCGACCCCGACACCCCGACCCCGAGCCTGACCCGACACCCCGACCCCGACACTGACATGACACCCCGACCCCGACCCGGCACCCCGACCCGACACCCCGACCCCGAGACCCCGACCCCGACACGGCACCCCGAGACCGACACGACACCCCGACCCCGACACGGCACCCCGAGACCGACACGACACCCCGACCCCCGACACGACACCCCCGACACCCCGACACCCCGACCCGAGACCCCGACCCCGACCCCGACCCCGACACCCCGACCCCGAGCCTGACCCGACACCCCGACCCCGACACCGACACGGCACCCCGACCCCGACCCGACACCCCGACCCCGAGACCCCGACCCCGAAACAACACCCCGACCCCGACACGGCACCCCGAGACCGACACGACACCCCGACCCCGACACGGCACCCCGAGACCGACACGACACCCCGACCCCCGACACGACACCCCCGACACCCCGACCCCGAGACCCCGACCCCGACCCCGACCCCGACCCCGACACCCCGACCCCGAGCCTGACCCGACACCCCGACCCCGACACTGACATGACACCCCGACCCCGACCCGGCACCCCGACCCGACACCCCGACCCCGAGACCCCGACCCCGACACGGCACCCCGAGACCGACACGACACCCCGACCCCGACACGGCACCCCGAGACCGACACGACACCCCGACCCCCGACACGACACCCCCGACACCCCGACACCCCGACCCCGAGACCCCGACCCCGACCCCGACCCCGACCCCGACACCCCGACCCCGAGCCTGAGTCGACACCCCGACCCCGACACCGACACGGCACCCCGACCCCGACCCGGCACCCCGACCCGACACCCCGACCCCGAGACCCCGACCCCGACACGGCACCCCGAGACCGACACGACACCCCGACCCCGACACGGCACCCCGAGACCGACACGACACCCCGACCCCCGACACGACACCCCGACCCCGAGACCCCGACCCCGACCCCGACCCCGACACCCCGACCCCGAGCCTGACCCGACACCCCGACCCCGACACCGACACGGCACCCCGACCCCGACCCGACACCCCGACCCCGAGACCCCGACCCCGAAACAACACCCCGACCCCGACACGGCACCCCGAGACCGACACGACACCCCGACCCCGACACGGCACCCCGAGACCGACACGACACCCCGACCCCCGACACGACACCCCCGACACCCCGACCCCGACCCCGACCCCGACACCCCGACCCCGAGCCTGACCCGACACCCCGACCCCGACACCGACACGGCACCCCGACCCCGACCCGACACCCCGACCCCGAGACCCCGACCCCGAAAAGGTGTTCTTTGGCCTTCCAGAAGCCGACGGGGTCATATATTTGTGAATTATTAGTTAGGTCATATATCTTTCGATTTTGTTATGAAAAACATCATATATAATTGTGTTGATCGGGTAGTTTTAAATGTGCAGTTGTTTCATCGCTGCGAGGTTTGGTGTTCGACGACCTCGCCGTGCGTTTGACGAGTTCTGCCCCTTCGTTCGTGGGTGAGCACAAATGACATGTCCTCCTCCCCCATTAATTATTTGATCTATTCCGATGAAACTTGATAGCTAGATATATATGTGTCTTGAATCATCAGTATGCGTAACCAATATGTGTCTCCCGTTCGAAAGCGTCATAGTTATAAATATGCATGCATTTGCATATTTATAACCTTGATTCTTTCGAATTGTCCAACGCTATCCATGGACAGCCCGAATATGTTTAGATTGGGTTCGTTTTCCCATATGCTTTGCTCCGGATCCGACGCATAAATTTCGTCAGTGCCTCCCCTGTTGTTCTCCGGGTACACATCCTCTCTGTTTATTGCAGAGACGTGTATCAGGAGAACAGCGGGGAGGTGCTGCCGAAATTTTGCGTAGGATCCGGGGCATAGCATGGGAAAATGAACCCAATCTAAACATACTCGGGTGGGATTAGGACCTATCATTACCTATTAGAGTGTAGGTTGCATGGACGTAATAAAATTGACAAAGTAGATCAACTGATGAATACATACATGGTGAATTTATATATATATATATATTTGTTGTGTGTCTAGTAGCTCTGAAAGTCAAGATGAGTGATCGTGCGTGGATGTACACCGGTCACACTGGTCAGAACAAATGGAGCACTGAATGGTTCACAAAAACCAAGGGGTTTGTGCGAGCCGCATTTGCAAATGGCCAGAGGAAAACCTGGTGCCCCTGTTTACGGTGCGGCAATTGGGAAAAGAGGACAGAGGCTGAAATGGGCAAACACCTGCAGAAGAGTGGTTTTACGCCCGATTATACGGTGTGGACATTTCATGGTGAGTCTGCCCAACGTGACCGAGCTGAGGTGGATCGTCGTCGCACCGACGAGCATGGTACCGGTATGGAAAACATGGTGCAAGACTTTGATGATGCTCGGGATTCGGACGAGGAGATGGAGGAATCTGCAAAGGCCTTCAATGAAATGTTGGAGTCTTCAAAACGTCCGCTCCATGAGCACACTGAGCTTTGTCAGTTGGATGCCATCTCACAAGTAATGGCTCTGAAGGCTCAGTTCAACTTGGGCAGAGAATGCTACGATGCAATGATGACAGTATTTGGACGCTTTCTACCCAAAGGCCATGTAATGCCTGCAAACCTGTACCAGTCGGACAAAATCCTCCGTGCACTGAAGATGCCCTATGATAAGATACATGCCTGTGAGAAAGGATGTGTCTTGTTTAGGCTTGACTATGCGGACTTGAACTGTTGTCCCATTTGCAAGTCTTCCAGGTATGTTGTGGTAGACAACGGTATGGGTGAGAAGACACAGACCAAAATCCCCGTTAGTGTTCTTCGGTATATGCCAATCGTACCAAGACTTCAACGTCTTTTCATGGTCGAAGAGACGGCCAGACAGATGACATGGCACAAAACGGGCAAAAGAACCGAACTAGATGCAGATGGGAATCTGATGATTGTACACACATCGGATGGTGTTGCGTGGAAAAAGTTTGATGAATTACATGGTGACAAAGCGGCAGATCCGAGGCATCCTCGAGTCGGCATCAGCACGGATGGGTTCAGTGTGTTTGGTATGACGGCAGCCCAATACAGTTGTTGGCCCGTATTTGTCTTTCCACTCAATCTCCCCCCCGGACAGATTATGCAAAGAAAGAACATTTTCCTGACGTTGATAATTCCAGGGCCCAACTATCCGGGGAAAAATATGAATGTGTACATGCAACCGCTTAAGGACGAATTGCAAGAAGCCTGGGATAATGGGTTCAAGACATACGATGCCTATAGCAAACGGAACTTCATAATGCGTGTCTGGTACATGTACTCGACGCATGACTTGCCGGCGTATGCGCTATTCGTTGGCTGGTGTGTGCATGGAAGGTTCCCGTGCCCCACATGCAAGGGAGCTCTTGAGTTTCGTTGGCTTCAGGCCGGTCGCAAGTTTTCTTGCTTCGACATGCATAGAGAGTTCCTGAATCCTCGCCATAAGTTCAGGAAAGACAAGAAGAACTTCATCAGAGGTAGAGTTGTCAAAAACTCTGCACCACATGCATTGACAGGCCAACAGACCCTGGATCAGTTAAACGCTCTCGAGCCAGATCCCGAGCGTCCAGGGTACTTCAAGGGGTATAATTCTAAGCACGCCTGGACTCACAAAACATGCTTATGGGATCTGCCTTACTTCAAAGACCTCCTTTGCCCACACAACATCGACGTGATGCACACTGAGAAGAATATCGCTGAGGCACTTTTTGGTACATTGTTCGGCATAGATGGGAAGTCAAAGGATAATACTAAGGCTAGAGTCGATCTGGAGGCGCTATGTGATAGGCCGTTACAAAACATGAAAGAACCGAAAGGAAAGCAGAACTGGACGAAGCCAAAGGCATGGTTCAATCTTGGAAGGCCGGCTATGAGGGAAATTATCTTGTGGGTGAAAATGCAGTTGATGTTCCCCGATGGGTATGCAGCGAATCTACAGAGGGGAGCCAGTCTTGATAAATTGAAGATATTTGGTCTCAAGAGTCATGATTGGCACATATGGATTGAGCGGGTAATGCCGGTGATGTTGCGTGGCTTCATCCCTGAGGATGAATGGCTAGTACTGGCAGAACTCAGCTATTTCTTCCGTGTTCTTTGTGCGAAAGAACTATCGCCTGGCGTGCTAGAAGAAATGGAAGAGTTGGCGCCGGAGTTGATCTGCAAGTTAGAGAAGATCTTTCCACCGGGCTTCTTTAATCCAATGCAACATTTGATTTTGCATCTCCCGACCGAGGCAAGATTGGGGGGGCCCGTGCAAAATCGTTGGTGCTACCCAACTGAGAGGATGCAGAAGACGCTTCGACAAAAATGTAAAAATAAACGTAGAATTGAAGCATCGATGGCTGAGGCATTCATCACTGAGGAGGCGGCAAACTTCGTGACAGCACACTACGAAGCCAAAAATCGTCATTTGCATAATCCGAAGCCTCGGTACAATGCTGACGACCCTAAAAAGGGTGGATCCAACCTCAGCCTATTCAAAGGGAATCTCGCACCAGCCAGTGTTTCAAATCCAGTATCTTTGGATAACGAACAATGGCGGACCATTTCGTTGTATATCTTCAACAACCTGATAGAAGTGCGGCCGTACATCGAGTAAGTTCTCGGTACATAGTTTCGCAACTTCTATTTCCTTTGAACTGCTCTTATTCCTGGATATTTCATACAGTCGATACGTCGCCTTATTCTCGTATGGAGCGGTGATCCAAAAGGATTCTGTCGAAGAGTATGAGCTTCTCGCAAAGCAAGGTGGCGGCTATCCCGGTTTCATCTCTTGGTTCAAACAAACGGTAATTTCTATTAGACTTGTAGGCTAATTTGTAGGCGGCTATCCCGGTTTCATTCGCTAATTTGTGCGTAATGCAACAATCCTTTCATATTAAACTTGTAGGCTAATTCAGAGTCTATGGACGCCGAATTGAGACAAGTCGCTAATGGTTTTGACTATAAGGTCCGTTCATTTGACAAATACGACATCAACGGGTATCGCTTTCGTACCTATGGCAAAGAGCTATCTATGGCCGACCGAAAGTCTACAAATTGTTGTGTATCTGCTATCGGCGAAGGAGGTACCGAGTATTATGGGAGAGTTGAAGCAATTTATGAACTTCTATTCTATGGTGAAAACCCACCGAATGTCGTAGTCTTCAAATGTTATTGGTTTCAGCCGAAGGAGACTAGAAGAACTCATGAACATATAGGGCTAGTTGAAATCAACCAAAGCACCCATTTAGATGTTCCTGATGTCTATATTACGGCTCAACAGGCGACCCAAGTATTCTATCTACCGTGGGCCTGCCAAACTAATCCAAATCTGAAAGGTTGGGATGTCGTTTATGAAGTGCCGCCACGTGCTAGACTATCTCCCCCAAAGGAAGAGGATTATGAACCTCACATTAACCCAGACACATATGAAGGAGAATTCTTCCAAGAGACACGTCTTTCCAAAAAGCGTTTCAAGAACCGCTATACTTCACCCCAAAACATTGAAGTAGACAGTGACAGTGAATCCGACATCACCCCAGAGGAGGAACAAGAAGAGCCGGAACAAGAAGAGGTTACTGCTGCGGATGACCTGTCATTGCTTGACCGATTACGTCAAGGTGGCCTTGCACATGTTGATGCCACTGAACCCTATGAGCCCGTCATTGATTATAGTGATGATGATGATTATGCATTTATTGATGATACTGATCGAGATTATTAGTAGTGTCAGGTATTAATTTTTTAATGTTGTACTTGATGATGATACACTTAAGTGATACACATATTATTATTCATGTCGGTCTTTTTTTTATGTTGTACTAATTTCGTTTACTGTTTGTCATGGCAGGTGTTGAAAGATGGTGGGCGCTGGTCGGGAGCGCGCCAAGGCCCCTTCTTCCTCGGCGCGTGGTCTGAGGTCTTCGATTCCAGACGTACCTCTTCGCCGAGCGTTGCTGGACAGTATGTCCACACCGCCGGGCCCTTCTTCGTCCACCGCGGTGCCCAGCAGGGGACGAGGTAGGAAGAGAGGAGGTGGGGCACGTGGTCGCGGGAGAGGAGGTAGGGTGACTGCTAGGGCGCCTTCCTCGCCGCCACCCCCAGCTGTTTCACCCGAGCACGTGACTGCTAGGGTGGACTCGTCCGAGGAGGAGGCTACACGGACTCCGGTCCACGAGCCTCCGGTCCACGGGTCTTGGGCCCACGAGCCTCGGGTCGACTGGCCTTCGGCCCACGAGAGTTCGGCCCACGAGACCCCGGAGGAGCACACGTCCGGATGGGGTACCTGGCCGGATCAGCCCGAGGAGCCGAGTGGCCATGCTGATGATGGCGGGGAGCCGACTGATCTTGAGGAGGAGGGTGGCACCGTCTACCAGCGTGGTGCTACACGGCTCCCGTCCGTGCCGGCGACCCGCGAGCAGAGGTGGTTGATCTTCCCTGATGGGGAGAGGTACGTAAGTGCATTTAATATTTTTGTACCTTCTGCATTCACGTTTCTTCAAATAACTAATGCGTTGGCCTTGTCATGCTGCAGGGGTTGGGACCACCATCATAGTGTCCGCCGGCCCAACTCCGTCCTTGGAGTTCTTTGCCGGCAAAACTTCCCGGGGTTTGTCACGTTGCCTGGTGAGGGTCGGCTTCCAGAGCTTGGGTTGAGCTGGGAGCACTACGTGGCTGCCCCGGCCCCGCCGGATGTCATTATCGACGGTGTCGTGTGCGACACGAGGGCAGACATGGTGATCAGGACGTTCTGGGTAATTTCTCCTTTACACATTTCAAAATCTTCAACTAGCTAGTTATTAATTGTACTAATCAATATTGTCTCATTTGATTGCAGACATTCTACAGGTGTGAGGAGGGATACGAGGAGGACTGCGCAAATGTTATCCAGAACGTCTGCAAGCGCCTACTCCAGAACTTACGGCACGAGGCTCGGGTGCAGGCTGTTCGAGACTACTACGCCTTGCGTGGTATCAAGAAGACCAAGCCGGCGTGCCGCGATAAGTTCCTGAGTAAGGAGCAGTACATGAAGGTAATTCTTAAGGCCTTCTACTTAAGTTCCTTCATTTAGTAATTCTTAGCCGTAGCGCTCAAGTTTCTATTTGCTAACTTAGGCGCCTCCGAGATGGTGTGCGGATCGGATGGATTGTTGGGAGGTGTTGGTCGATGAGTGGTGCTCACAAGAATGGCTAGCCCTCCACAACCAGGCCAAGGACAAACGTGCCCAAATGGAAGGTGTGCCACACCATCAAGGCAGCTCCAACTTATATCAGTTCGGGCGCAACTGGGTATGTGGTTTGCTTCATGATTCATGCAATTCATTCATCATGCTAGCTTGAGCCCTTTAATTACTAATTTTCATTGTTTCTCTCTTTCAGGCACGCCACAATAAGGCGGATAAGGTGCCAGAGGTGTACGACCTGTATGCCATGGCCCACACTGGCTCTTACAAGAAAGTCAAGGCTTTCTCTCAGTCTGACCTCGATGATGCAAACAACTTCACCAACATCTCCTCCCACAACAAGCTCGTGAGATATAGAGATGAGGGGAAGGCGAGGAAAGGGGAGGACTTTAACCCGAGCCAGGGTCCCATTGATCCAGAGCTGGTGATGATATCTGGTGGCGGGAGGTCCCATGGCTCCATAGCCATTGGAGATGGACTTATCCGTTGTCCTAGCACTCTCCCGGAGATCAAGGCGCGCCAGTCGAGCTCCGCTCCTGAGATAAGGCCTCGTGAACGGCCAGTGCAACTCGCCATCAAGGTTAGTGATACGTACTCAGTTATCTTTCTCCATTACATTGTGTGCGCTTCCATCAATGATTACAAATGGTCATGTGAGTGGTGTTGCAGGCTGCTATACAGACTGAGAGAGATAGAACGGAGAAACTTCTGGCGGAGGCGGCGGAGAGGCAGCGGGAGATGGAGGAGAGGACGAGAAAGATGATGGAGGAGGAGAGGGCACGGAATGACATGCAGGCAAGGGCCATGTACGAGCTCCTTGTGGTAAGTTTCTTCTGCAGATTACTTGCTAGTCTTAACATTTGAGTCTCATTACTAACTAGTATGACTCTGTTCTGAAAACCAAATGTGCAGTCTGTGTGCGAGAAGTCCGGTCAGCCCGCTCCGCCGATGCCAGTGATTGCTCCTGGGAGCACGGTGAGTTTAGTTTGAATGGACATTACTTGGTAGTCTTAACATTTGAGTGTCGTAATGCTAACGAGACATTGGAAATGATCTTTGGTGCAGCTTAACTCCAGAAACGCATCGCACGATCCTTCTCCAGGTAGCGGCACTAGCCACCCCGCTCCTACACCTCCCTGATCACGGTAAGTTTCTCTAGTGTTTTGCTTAACAAATGCATAAAGACCTAGACTTAGCTTTATTTCCTCCAATATGCTTACCATAATGACCTAGAGTTAGCTTATTTTCCTCCAAAATGACCCATTTTACCTAGGTTAGCTTATAAATGATGCAGTTCATCCAAGTTAGCTCAAAAATGACCCATTTTACCTACATTAGCTCCTAAATGATCCATTTTACCTACGTTAGCTTTAAAATGGCCCATTTCACCTAGGTTAACTCCAAAATGACCCATCTTACCTAGGTTATCTCATAAACGATCCATTTCAACTAATTTAGCTCATAAACGATCCATTTGACCTAAGTGAGCTAAAAAACGATCCATTTCACCTAAATTAGCTCTTAAATGATCCATTTCACCTAAGTTAGCTCAAAAAGATCCATTTCAACTAAATTAGCACATAAATGATCCATTTCACCTAAGTTAGCTAAAAAACGATCCATTTCAACTAAATTAGCTCAAAAATGATCCATTTCAACAAAGTTAGCTCAAAAACGATCCATTTCAACTAAGTTAGCTCAAAAACGATCCATTTGACCTAAGTGAGCTAAAAAACGATCCATTTCACCTTAGTTACCTCAAAAACGATCCATTTCAACTAAGTTAGCTCAAAAACGATCCATTTCAACTAGGTTAGCTCCAAAATGACCCATTTCACCTTACTTAGCTAAAAAACGATGCCCTTCACCTTAGTTAGCTCATAAACGACCCATTTCAACTAAGTTAGCTCATAAATGATCCATTTCAACTAAGTTAGCTCATAAACAACCCATTTCAACTTAGTTAGCTCATATATGATCCATTTCACCTAAGTTAGCTCATAAATGACATATACTTCTTGTTCTAGTCTTCTTCTTGTTCTAGTCTTCTTCTTGTTCTAGTCACCTATTTCTAACTTTCTTATTTACCATTTTGCAGATTTCATTCACTTGATGGAAGCTAGCTTGCTATGATGGAGTGCTTGCTTTTCCTTTGATGAAACTTTGCATTGTATCTAGCTTGCTATCTTCATGACACTTTGCATTGTAATATATATATGGATGGAACAATGTGTATGGATGGAACTTCCTTATGTATGAACAATGTGTATGGATGAAACTGATGTGATATGTGATATGAAACTTATGTGCTAGATATGTGTTGGATATGTGCTGGATATGAAACTTATATATGTGATATGTGCTGCAAATTGTGGGATTTAATAAAAAACAGAAAAAACAGACAATATGCAGGCTCTTTGCCGTCTGCCACCGATGGCAAAGAGCCTTTGCCGTCTGCCGCGGACGGCAAAGAAGCCACGTAGCAGCCAACTGTGCTTCCTGGGAGCTGACCCATTTGGTCAGTTTGCCTACAGTGGCAGACGGCAAAGACTTTGCCGTCCGTGGCAGACGGCAAAGAACCTCCACTTTGCCATCAGTGGCAGACGGCAAAGAACCTGCCATCTAGTGACGTGTAGATGACATCATAAGGCGGACGGCAAAGACCAGAGAAATTGTGCCGTCTGCGGCGGACGGCAAAGGTCTGCCGTTAGCCACTTAACGGACTGACAGCGCAATTATTGCCGTCCGCCCTCTTTGCCGTCCGCCGCAGACGGCAAAGAGCCTTTGCCGTCCGCCGCCAGGAAGCAGACGGTAAAGCAGCTGTTTACCGTAGCCTTCTTTGCCGGAGCCTTTTGCCGTCCGCGGCTGACGGCAAAGGTCTTTGCCGTCCGCCTTTCGAGCCTTTGCCGTCCGCCATGGCAGACGGCAAAGTAGCTGTTTCCTATAGTGAATGGGTAAGAAAATATCTCTAATAAGTTGTTCATCCCAACTACCGTTCTGCTGATCTATCAGCTCATCCACAGTACGAAGAATACAATGCCCCCTCCTGGTAAACACTTTCCTGGAGTTACTATTTCGGATCCAGTGGTCCTCCCAAATGTTAATTCTTTCTCCTGAGCCCACTCTCCAAATGTGTCCACGCCTAAAAGTTTGCAGTCCTGCAACAATGCTCTGCCAAATGTAGGAAGAACCTTTTTTGGGACATGCGTTTAACAATTTCCCATCAGGATAATATTTTGCCCTCAAGACTTGGGCACAAAGTGAATCAGGGTTATTTAAAAAAAGGCCAAAAAAAGAAAAAAAGAAAAAAAGAAATAAAAGGGACAATGCTACTATCCTTTTTCCACACTTGTGCTTCAAAGTAGCACCATGATTTTTATGATAGAGAGTCTCTTGTTTTGTCACTTTCATATACTAGTGGGAATTTTTCATTATAGAACTTGGCTTGTATATTCCAACAATGGGCTTCCTCAAATGCCCTAGGTCTTCGTGAGCAAGCAAGTTGGATGCACACCCACTTAGTTTCTTTTGTTGAGCTTTCATACATTTATAGCTCTAATGCATCCGTTGCATGGCAATCCCTACTCCTTGCATTGACATCAATTGATGGTCATCTCCCTAGCCCGTTGATTAGCCGCGTCAATGTGAGACTTTCTCCTTTTTGTCTTCTCCACACAACCCCCATCATTATATTCTATTCCACCCAAAGTGCTATGTCCATGGCTCACGCTCATGTATTGCATGAAAGTTGAAAAAAGCTTGAGATTACTAAAGTATGAAACAATTGCTTGGCTTGTCATTGGGGTTGTGCATGATGAGAGCATTTTGTGTGACGAAAATGAAGCATGGCCAAACTATATGATTTTGTAGGGATGAGCTTTCTTTGGCTATGTTATTTTGATAAGACATAATTGCTTGGTTAGTATGCTTGAAGTATTATTATTTTTATGTCAATATTAAACTTTTGTCTTGAATCTTATGGATCTGAATATTCTTACCACAATAAAGAAGATTACATTGAGAATTATGTTAGGTAGCATTCCGCATCAAAAATTCTGTTTTTATCATTTACCTACTCGTGGACGAGCAGGAATTAAGCTTGGAGATGCTTGATACGTCTCCAACGTATCTATAATTTTTTATTGTTCCATGCTATTATATTATCAATCTAGGATATTTTATATGCATTTATATGCTATTTTATATGATTTTTGGGACTAACCTATTAACCTAGAGCCCAGTGCCAGTTTCTGTTTTTTCCTTGTTTTTGAGTATCGCAGAAAAGGAAAACCAAACGGAGTCCAATTGACCTGAAATTCAACGGAGATTTTTTTGGACCAGAAGAAGCCCACGGAGCATCGGAGATGGGCCAGAAGAGTCCCGAGGCCACCATGAGGGTGGGGGGGGGGGCGCCCTACCCCCCTGGGCGCGCCCCCTACCTCGTGGAGAGGACGAGAAAGATGATGGAGGAGGAGAGGGCACGGAATGACATGCAGGCAAGGGCCATGTACGAGCTCCTTGTGGTAAGTTTCTTCTGCAGATTACTTGCTAGTCTTAACATTTGAGTCTCATTACTAACTAGTATGACTCTGTTCTGAAAACCAAATGTGCAGTCTGTGTGCGAGAAGTCCGGTCAGCCCGCTCCGCCGATGCCAGTGATTGCTCCTGGGAGCACGGTGAGTTTAGTTTGAATGGACATTACTTGGTAGTCTTAACATTTGAGTGTCGTAATGCTAACGAGACATTGGAAATGATCTTTGGTGCAGCCTAACTCCAGAAACGCATCGCACGATCCTTCTCCAGGTAGCGGCACTAGCCACCCCGCTCCTACACCTCCCTGATCACGGTAAGTTTCTCTAGTGTTTTGCTTAACAAATGCATAAAGACCTAGACTTAGCTTTATTTCCTCCAATATGCTTACCATAATGACCTAGAGTTAGCTTATTTTCCTCCAAAATGACCCATTTTACCTAGGTTAGCTTATAAATGATGCAGTTCATCCAAGTTAGCTCAAAAATGACCCATTTTACCTACATTAGCTCCTAAATGATCCATTTTACCTACGTTAGCTTTAAAATGGCCCATTTCACCTAGGTTAACTCCAAAATGACCCATCTTACCTAGGTTATCTCATAAACGATCCATTTCAACTAATTTAGCTCATAAACGATCCATTTGACCTAAGTGAGCTAAAAAACGATCCATTTCACCTAAATTAGCTCTTAAATGATCCATTTCACCTAAGTTAGCTCAAAAAGATCCATTTCAACTAAATTAGCTCATAAATGATCCATTTCACCTAAGTTAGCTAAAAAACGATCCATTTCAACTAAATTAGCTCAAAAATGATCCATTTCAACAAAGTTAGCTCAAAAACGATCCATTTCAACTAAGTTAGCTCAAAAACGATCCATTTGACCTAAGTGAGCTAAAAAACGATCCATTTCACCTTAGTTACCTCAAAAACGATCCATTTCAACTAAGTTAGCTCAAAAACGATCCATTTCAACTAGGTTAGCTCCAAAATGACCCATTTCACCTTACTTAGCTAAAAAACGATGCCCTTCACCTTAGTTAGCTCATAAACGACCCATTTCAACTAAGTTAGCTCATAAATGATCCATTTCAACTAAGTTAGCTCATAAACAACCCATTTCAACTTAGTTAGCTCATATATGATCCATTTCACCTAAGTTAGCTCATAAATGACATATACTTCTTGTTCTAGTCTTCTTCTTGTTCTAGTCTTCTTCTTGTTCTAGTCACCTATTTCTAACTTTCTTATTTACCATTTTGCAGATTTCATTCACTTGATGGAAGCTAGCTTGCTATGATGGAGTGCTTGCTTTTCCTTTGATGAAACTTTGCATTGTATCTAGCTTGCTATCTTCATGACACTTTGCATTGTAATATATATATGGATGGAACAATGTGTATGGATGGAACTTCCTTATGTATGAACAATGTGTATGGATGAAACTGATGTGATATGTGATATGAAACTTATGTGCTAGATATGTGTTGGATATGTGCTGGATATGAAACTTATATACGTGATATGTGCTGCAAATTGTGGGATTTAATAAAAAACAGAAAAAACAGACAATATGCAGGCTCTTTGCCGTCTGCCACCGACGGCAAAGAGCCTTTGCCGTCTGCCGCGGACGGCAAAGAAGCCACGTGGCAGCCAACTGTGCTTCCTGGGAGCTGACCCATTTGGTTAGTTTGCCTACAGTGGCAGACGGCAAAGACTTTGCCGTCCATGGCAGACGGCAAAGAACCTGCACTTTGCCATCAGTGGCAGACGGCAAAGAACCTGCCATCTAGTGACGTGTAGATGACATCATAAGGCGGACGGCAAAGACCAGAGAAATTGTGCCGTCTGCGGCGGACGGCAAAGGTCTGCCGTTAGCCACTTAACGGACTGACAGCGCAATTATTGCCGTCCGCCGCAGACGGCAAAGAGCCTTTGCCGTCCGCCGCCAGGAAGCAGACGGTAAAGCAGCTGTTTACCGTAGCCTTCTTTGCCGGAGCCTTTTGCCGTCCGCGGCTGACGGCAAAGGTCTTTGCCGTCCGCCTTTCGAGCCTTTGCCGTCCGCCATGGCAGACGGCAAAGTAGCTGTTTCCTGTAGTGAATGGGTAAGAAAATATCTCTAATAAGTTGTTCATCCCAACTACCGTTCTGCTGATCTATCAGCTCATCCACAGTATGAAGAATACAATGCCCCCTCCTGGTAAACACTTTCCTGGAGTTACTATTTCGGATCCAGTGGTCCTCCCAAATGTTAATTCTTTCTCCTGAGCCCACTCTCCAAATGTGTCCACGCCTAAAAGTTTGCAGTCCTGCAACAATGCTCTGCCAAATGTAGGAAGAACCTTTTTTTGGGACATGCGTTTAACAATTTCCCATCAGGATAATATTTTGCCCTCAAGACTTGGGCACAAAGTGAATCAGGGTTATTTAAAAAAAGGCCAAAAAAAGAAAAAAAGAAAAAAAAGAAATAAAAGGGACAATGCTACTATCCTTTTTCCACACTTGTGCTTCAAAGTAGCACCATGATTTTTATGATAGAGAGTCTCTTGTTTTGTCACTTTCATATACTAGTGGGAATTTTTCATTATAGAACTTGGCTTGTATATTCCAACAATGGGCTTCCTCAAATGCCCTAGGTCTTCGTGAGCAAGCAAGTTGGATGCACACCCACTTAGTTTCTTTTGTTGAGCTTTCATACATTTATAGCTCTAATGCATCCGTTGCATGGCAATCCCTACTCCTTGCATTGACATCAATTGATGGTCATCTCCCTAGCCCGTTGATTAGCCGCGTCAATGTGAGACTTTCTCCTTTTTGTCTTCTCCACACAACCCCCATCATTATATTCTATTCCACCCAAAGTGCTATGTCCATGGCTCACGCTCATGTATTGCATGAAAGTTGAAAAAAGCTTGAGATTACTAAAGTATGAAACAATTGCTTGGCTTGTCATTGGGGTTGTGCATGATGAGAGCATTTTGTGTGACGAAAATGAAGCATGGCCAAACTATATGATTTTGTAGGGATGAGCTTTCTTTGGCTATGTTATTTTGATAAGACATAATTGCTTGGTTAGTATGCTTGAAGTATTATTATTTTTATGTCAATATTAAACTTTTGTCTTGAATCTTATGGATCTGAATATTCTTACCACAATAAAGAAGATTACATTGAGAATTATGTTAGGTAGCATTCCGCATCAAAAATTCTGTTTTTATCATTTACCTACTCGTGGACGAGCAGGAATTAAGCTTGGAGATGCTTGATACGTCTCCAACGTATCTATAATTTTTTATTGTTCCATACTATTATATTATCAATCTAGGATATTTTATATGCATTTATATGCTATTTTATATGATTTTTGGGACTAACCTATTAACCTAGAGCCCAGTGCCAGTTTCTGTTTTTTCCTTGTTTTTGAGTATCGCAGAAAAGGAAAACCAAACGGAGTCCAATTGACCTGAAATTCAACGGAGATTGTTTTTGGACCAGAAGAAGCCCACGGAGCATCGGAGATGGGCCAGAAGAGTCCCGAGGCCACCATGAGGGTGGGGGGGGGCGCCCTACCCCCCTGGGCGCGCCCCCTACCTCGTGGAGAGGACGAGAAAGATGATGGAGGAGGAGAGGGCACGGAATGACATGCAGGCAAGGGCCATGTACGAGCTCCTTGTGGTAAGTTTCTTCTGCAGATTACTTGCTAGTCTTAACATTTGAGTCTCATTACTAACTAGTATGACTCTGTTCTGAAAACCAAATGTGCAGTCTGTGTGCGAGAAGTCCGGTCAGCCCGCTCCGCCGATGCCAGTGATTGCTCCTGGGAGCACGGTGAGTTTAGTTTGAATGGACATTACTTGGTAGTCTTAACATTTGAGTGTCGTAATGCTAACGAGACATTGGAAATGATCTTTGGTGCAGCCTAACTCCAGAAACGCATCGCACGATCCTTCTCCAGGTAGCGGCACTAGCCACCCCGCTCCTACACCTCCCTGATCACGGTAAGTTTCTCTAGTGTTTTGCTTAACAAATGCATAAAGACCTAGACTTAGCTTTATTTCCTCCAATATGCTTACCATAATGACCTAGAGTTAGCTTATTTTCCTCCAAAATGACCCATTTTACCTAGGTTAGCTTATAAATGATGCAGTTCATCCAAGTTAGCTCAAAAATGACCCATTTTACCTACATTAGCTCCTAAATGATCCATTTTACCTACGTTAGCTTTAAAATGGCCCATTTCACCTAGGTTAACTCCAAAATGACCCATCTTACCTAGGTTATCTCATAAACGATCCATTTCAACTAATTTAGCTCATAAACGATCCATTTGACCTAAGTGAGCTAAAAAACGATCCATTTCACCTAAATTAGCTCTTAAATGATCCATTTCACCTAAGTTAGCTCAAAAAGATCCATTTCAACTAAATTAGCTCATAAATGATCCATCTCACCTAAGTTAGCTAAAAAACGATCCATTTCAACTAAATTAGCTCAAAAATGATCCATTTCAACAAAGTTAGCTAAAAAACGATCCATTTCAACTAAGTTAGCTCAAAAACGATCCATTTGACCTAAGTGAGCTAAAAAACGATCCATTTCACCTTAGTTACCTAAAAAACGATCCATTTCAACTAAGTTAGCTCAAAAACGATCCATTTCAACTAGGTTAGCTCCAAAATGACCCATTTCACCTTACTTAGCTAAAAAACGATGCCCTTCACCTTAGTTAGCTCATAAACGACCCATTTCAACTAAGTTAGCTCATAAATGATCCATTTCAACTAAGTTAGCTCATAAACAACCCATTTCAACTTAGTTAGCTCATATATGATCCATTTCACCTAAGTTAGCTCATAAATGACATATACTTCTTGTTCTAGTCTTCTTCTTGTTCTAGTCTTCTTCTTGTTCTAGTCACCTATTTCTAACTTTCTTATTTACCATTTTGCAGATTTCATTCACTTGATGGAAGCTAGCTTGCTATGATGGAGTGCTTGCTTTTCCTTTGATGAAACTTTGCATTGTATCTAGCTTGCTATCTTCATGACACTTTGCATTGTAATATATATATGGATGGAACAATGTGTATGGATGGAACTTCCTTATGTATGAACAATGTGTATGGATGAAACTGATGTGATATGTGATATGAAACTTATGTGCTAGATATGTGTTGGATATGTGCTGGATATGAAACTTATATACGTGATATGTGCTGCAAATTGTGGGATTTAATAAAAAACAGAAAAAACAGACAATATGCAGGCTCTTTGCCGTCTGCCACCGACGGCAAAGAGCCTTTGCCGTCTGCCGCGGACGGCAAAGAAGCCACGTGGCAGCCAACCGTGCTTCCTGGGAGCTGACCCATTTGGTTAGTTTGCCTACAGTGGCAGACGGCAAAGACTTTGCCGTCCATGGCAGACGGCAAAGAACCTGCACTTTGCCATCAGTGGCAGACGGCAAAGAACCTGCCATCTAGTGACGTGTAGATGACATCATAAGGCGGACGGCAAAGACCAGAGAAATTGTGCCGTCTGCGGCGGACGGCAAAGGTCTGCCGTTAGCCACTTAACGGACTGACAGCGCAATTATTGCCGTCCGCCCTCTTTGCCGTCCGCCGCAGACGGCAAAGAGCCTTTGCCGTCCGCCGCCAGGAAGCAGACGGTAAAGCAGCTGTTTACCGTAGCCTTCTTTGCCGGAGCCTTTTGCCGTCCGCGGCTGACGGCAAAGGTCTTTGCCGTCCGCCTTTCGAGCCTTTGCCGTCCGCCATGGCAGACGGCAAAGTAGCTGTTTCCTGTAGTGAATGGGTAAGAAAATATCTCTAATAAGTTGTTCATCCCAACTACCGTTCTGCTGATCTATCAGCTCATCCACAGTACGAAGAATACAATGCCCCCTCCTGGTAAACACTTTCCTGGAGTTACTATTTCGGATCCAGTGGTCCTCCCAAATGTTAATTCTTTCTCCTGAGCCCACTCTCCAAATGTGTCCACGCCTAAAAGTTTGCAGTCCTGCAACAATGCTCTGCCAAATGTAGGAAGAACCTTTTTTTGGGACATGCGTTTAACAATTTCCCATCAGGATAATATTTTGCCCTCAAGACTTGGGCACAAAGTGAATCAGGGTTATTTAAAAAAAGGCCAAAAAAAGAAAAAAAGAAAAAAAAGAAATAAAAGGGACAATGCTACTATCCTTTTTCCACACTTGTGCTTCAAAGTAGCACCATGATTTTTATGATAGAGAGTCTCTTGTTTTGTCACTTTCATATACTAGTGGGAATTTTTCATTATAGAACTTGGCTTGTATATTCCAACAATGGGCTTCCTCAAATGCCCTAGGTCTACGTGAGCAAGCAAGTTGGATGCACACCCACTTAGTTTCTTTTGTTGAGCTTTCATACATTTATAGCTCTAATGCATCCGTTGCATGGCAATCCCTACTCCTTGCATTGACATCAATTGATGGTCATCTCCCTAGCCCGTTGATTAGCCGCGTCAATGTGAGACTTTCTCCTTTTTGTCTTCTCCACACAACCCCCATCATTATATTCTATTCCACCCAAAGTGCTATGTCCATGGCTCACGCTCATGTATTGCATGAAAGTTGAAAAAAGCTTGAGATTACTAAAGTATGAAACAATTGCTTGGCTTGTCATTGGGGTTGTGCATGATGAGAGCATTTTGTGTGACGAAAATGAAGCATGGCCAAACTATATGATTTTGTAGGGATGAGCTTTCTTTGGCTATGTTATTTTGATAAGACATAATTGCTTGGTTAGTATGCTTGAAGTATTATTATTTTTATGTCAATATTAAACTTTTGTCTTGAATCTTATGGATCTGAATATTCTTACCACAATAAAGAAGATTACATTGAGAATTATGTTAGGTAGCATTCCGCATCAAAAATTCTGTTTTTATCATTTACCTACTCGTGGACGAGCAGGAATTAAGCTTGGAGATGCTTGATACGTCTCCAACGTATCTATAATTTTTTATTGTTCCATGCTATTATATTATCAATCTAGGATATTTTATATGCATTTATATGCTATTTTATATGATTTTTGGGACTAACCTATTAACCTAGAGCCCAGTGCCAGTTTCTGTTTTTTCCTTGTTTTTGAGTATCGCAGAAAAGGAAAACCAAACGGAGTCCAATTGACCTGAAATTCAACGGAGATTGTTTTTGGACCAGAAGAAGCCCACGGAGCATCGGAGATGGGCCAGAAGAGTCCCGAGGCCACCATGAGGGTGGGGGGGGGGCGCCCTACCCCCCTGGGCGCGCCCCCTACCTCGTGGAGAGGACGAGAAAGATGATGGAGGAGGAGAGGGCACGGAATGACATGCAGGCAAGGGCCATGTACGAGCTCCTTGTGGTAAGTTTCTTCTGCAGATTACTTGCTAGTCTTAACATTTGAGTCTCATTACTAACTAGTATGACTCTGTTCTGAAAACCAAATGTGCAGTCTGTGTGCGAGAAGTCCGGTCAGCCCACTCCGCCGATGCCAGTGATTGCTCCTGGGAGCACGGTGAGTTTAGTTTGAATGGACATTACTTGGTAGTCTTAACATTTGAGTGTCGTAATGCTAACGAGACATTGGAAATGATCTTTGGTGCAGCCTAACTCCAGAAACGCATCGCACGATCCTTCTCCAGGTAGCGGCACTAGCCACCCCGCTCCTACACCTCCCTGATCACGGTAAGTTTCTCTAGTGTTTTGCTTAAAAAATGCATAAAGACCTAGACTTAGCTTTATTTCCTCCAATATGCTTACCATAATGACCTAGAGTTAGCTTATTTTCCTCCAAAATGACCCATTTTACCTAGGTTAGCTTATAAATGATGCAGTTCATCCAAGTTAGCTCAAAAATGACCCATTTTACCTACATTAGCTCCTAAATGATCCATTTTACCTACGTTAGATTTAAAATGGCCCATTTCACCTAGGTTAACTCCAAAATGACCCATCTTACCTAGGTTATCTCATAAACGATCCATTTCAACTAATTTAGCTCATAAACGATCCATTTGACCTAAGTGAGCTAAAAAACGATCCATTTCACCTAAATTAGCTCTTAAATGATCCATTTCACCTAAGTTAGCTCAAAAAGATCCATTTCAACTAAATTAGCTCATAAATGATCCATTTCACCTAAGTTAGCTAAAAAACGATCCATTTCAACTAAATTAGCTCAAAAATGATCCATTTCAACAAAGTTAGCTCAAAAACGATCCATTTCAACTAAGTTAGCTCAAAAACGATCCATTTGACCTAAGTGAGCTAAAAAACGATCCATTTCACCTTAGTTACCTCAAAAACGATCCATTTCAACTAAGTTAGCTCAAAAACGATCCATTTCAACTAGGTTAGCTCCAAAATGACCCATTTCACCTTACTTAGCTCAAAAACGATGCCCTTCACCTTAGTTAGCTCATAAACGACCCATTTCAACTAAGTTAGCTCATAAATGATCCATTTCAACTAAGTTAGCTCATAAACAACCCATTTCAACTTAGTTAGCTCATATATGATCCATTTCACCTAAGTTAGCTCATAAATGACATATACTTCTTGTTCTAGTCTTCTTCTTGTTCTAGTCTTCTTCTTGTTCTAGTCACCTATTTCTAACTTTCTTATTTACCATTTTGCAGATTTCATTCACTTGATGGAAGCTAGCTTGCTATGATGGAGTGCTTGCTTTTCCTTTGATGAAACTTTGCATTGTATCTACCTTGCTATCTTCATGACACTTTGCATTGTAATATATATATGGATGGAACAATGTGTATGGATGGAACTTCCTTATGTATGAACAATGTGTATGGATGAAACTGATGTGATATGTGATATGAAACTTATGTGCTAGATATGTGTTGGATATGTGCTGGATATGAAACTTATATATGTGATATGTGCTGCAAATTGTGGGATTTAATAAAAAACAGAAAAAACAGACAATATGCAGGCTCTTTGCCGTCTGCCACCGACGGCAAAGAGCCTTTGCCGTCTGCCGCGGACGGCAAAGAAGCCACGTGGCAGCCAACTGTGCTTCCTGGGAGCTGACCCATTTGGTCAGTTTGCCTACAGTGGCAGACGACAAAGACTTTGCCGTCCGTGGCAGACGGCAAAGAACCTGCACTTTGCCATCAGTGGCAGACGGCAAAGAACCTGCCATCTAGTGACGTGTAGATGACATCATAAGGCGGACGGCAAAGACCAGAGAAATTGTGCCGTCTGCGGCGGACGGCAAAGGTCTGCCGTTAGCCACTTAACGGACTGACAGCGCAATTATTGCCGTCCGCCCTCTTTGCCGTCCGCCGCAGACGGCAAAGAGCCTTTGCCGTCCGCCGCCAGGAAGCAGACGGTAAAGCAGCTGTTTACCGTAGCCTTCTTTGCCGGAGCCTTTTGCCGTCCGCGGCTGACGGCAAAGGTCTTTGCCGTCCGCCTTTCGAGCCTTTGCCGTCCGCCATGGCAGACGGCAAAGTAGCTGTTTCCTGTAGTGAATGGGTAAGAAAATATCTCTAATAAGTTGTTCATCCCAACTACCGTTCTGCTGATCTATCAGCTCATCCACAGTACGAAGAATACAATGCCCCCTCCTGGTAAACACTTTCCTGGAGTTACTATTTCGGATCCAGTGGTCCTCCCAAATGTTAATTCTTTCTCCTGAGCCCACTCTCCAAATGTGTCCACGCCTAAAAGTTTGCAGTCCTGCAACAATGCTCTGCCAAATGTAGGAAGAACCTTTTTTTGGGACATGCGTTTAACAATTTCCCATCAGGATAATATTTTGCCCTCAAGACTTGGGCACAAAGTGAATCAGGGTTATTTAAAAAAAGGCCAAAAAAAGAAAAAAAGAAAAAAAAGAAATAAAAGGGACAATGCTACTATCCTTTTTCCACACTTGTGCTTCAAAGTAGCACCATGATTTTTATGATAGAGAGTCTCTTGTTTTGTCACTTTCATATACTAGTGGGAATTTTTCATTATAGAACTTGGCTTGTATATTCCAACAATGGGCTTCCTCAAATGCCCTAGGTCTTCGTGAGCAAGCAAGTTGGATGCACACCCACTTAGTTTCTTTTGTTGAGCTTTCATACATTTATAGCTCTAATGCATCCGTTGCATGGCAATCCCTACTCCTTGCATTGACATCAATTGATGGTCATCTCCCTAGCCCGTTGATTAGCCGCGTCAATGTGAGACTTTCTCCTTTTTGTCTTCTCCACACAACCCCCATCATTATATTCTATTCCACCCAAAGTGCTATGTCCATGGCTCACGCTCATGTATTGCATGAAAGTTGAAAAAAGCTTGAGATTACTAAAGTATGAAACAATTGCTTGGCTTGTCATTGGGGTTGTGCATGATGAGAGCATTTTGTGTGACGAAAATGAAGCATGGCCAAACTATATGATTTTGTAGGGATGAGCTTTCTTTGGCTATGTTATTTTGATAAGACATAATTGCTTGGTTAGTATGCTTGAAGTATTATTATTTTTATGTCAATATTAAACTTTTGTCTTGAATCTTATGGATCTGAATATTCTTACCACAATAAAGAAGATTACATTGAGAATTATGTTAGGTAGCATTCCGCATCAAAAATTCTGTTTTTATCATTTACCTACTCGTGGACGAGCAGGAATTAAGCTTGGAGATGCTTGATACGTCTCCAACGTATCTATAATTTTTTATTGTTCCATGCTATTATATTATCAATCTAGGATATTTTATATGCATTTATATGCTATTTTATATGATTTTTGGGACTAACCTATTAACCTAGAGCCCAGTGCCAGTTTCTGTTTTTTCCTTGTTTTTGAGTATCGCAGAAAAGGAAAACCAAACGGAGTCCAATTGACCTGAAATTCAACGGAGATTGTTTTTGGACCAGAAGAAGCCCACGGAGCATCGGAGATGGGCCAGAAGAGTCCCGAGGCCACCATGAGGGTGGGGGGGGGGCGCCCTACCCCCCTGGGCGCGCCCCCTACCTCGTGGAGAGGACGAGAAAGATGATGGAGGAGGAGAGGGCACGGAATGACATGCAGGCAAGGGCCATGTACGAGCTCCTTGTGGTAAGTTTCTTCTGCAGATTACTTGCTAGTCTTAACATTTGAGTCTCATTACTAACTAGTATGACTCTGTTCTGAAAACCAAATGTGCAGTCTGTGTGCGAGAAGTCCGGTCAGCCCGCTCCGCCGATGCCAGTGATTGCTCCTGGGAGCACGGTGAGTTTAGTTTGAATGGACATTACTTGGTAGTCTTAACATTTGAGTGTCGTAATGCTAACGAGACATTGGAAATGATCTTTGGTGCAGCCTAACTCCAGAAACGCATCGCACGATCCTTCTCCAGGTAGCGGCACTAGCCACCCCGCTCCTACACCTCCCTGATCACGGTAAGTTTCTCTAGTGTTTTGCTTAACAAATGCATAAAGACCTAGACTTAGCTTTATTTCCTCCAATATGCTTACCATAATGACCTAGAGTTAGCTTATTTTCCTCCAAAATGACCCATTTTACCTAGGTTAGCTTATAAATGATGCAGTTCATCCAAGTTAGCTCAAAAATGACCCATTTTACCTACATTAGCTCCTAAATGATCCATTTTACCTACGTTAGATTTAAAATGGCCCATTTCACCTAGGTTAACTCCAAAATGACCCATCTTACCTAGGTTATCTCATAAACGATCCATTTCAACTAATTTAGCTCATAAACGATCCATTTGACCTAAGTGAGCTAAAAAACGATCCATTTCACCTAAATTAGCTCTTAAATGATCCATTTCACCTAAGTTAGCTCAAAAAGATCCATTTCAACTAAATTAGCTCATAAATGATCCATTTCACCTAAGTTAGCTAAAAAACGATCCATTTCAACTAAATTAGCTCAAAAATGATCCATTTCAACAAAGTTAGCTAAAAAACGATCCATTTCAACTAAGTTAGCTCAAAAACGATCCATTTGACCTAAGTGAGCTAAAAAACGATCCATTTCACCTTAGTTACCTCAAAAACGATCCATTTCAACTAAGTTAGCTCAAAAACGATCCATTTCAACTAGGTTAGCTCCAAAATGACCCATTTCACCTTACTTAGCTCAAAAACGATGCCCTTCACCTTAGTTAGCTCATAAACGACCCATTTCAACTAAGTTAGCTCATAAATGATCCATTTCAACTAAGTTAGCTCATAAACAACCCATTTCAACTTAGTTAGCTCATATATGATCCATTTCACCTAAGTTAGCTCATAAATGACATATACTTCTTGTTCTAGTCTTCTTCTTGTTCTAGTCTTCTTCTTGTTCTAGTCACCTATTTCTAACTTTCTTATTTACCATTTTGCAGATTTCATTCACTTGATGGAAGCTAGCTTGCTATGATGGAGTGCTTGCTTTTCCTTTGATGAAACTTTGCATTGTATCTAGCTTGCTATCTTCATGACACTTTGCATTGTAATATATATATGGATGGAACAATGTGTATGGATGGAACTTCCTTATGTATGAACAATGTGTATGGATGAAACTGATGTGATATGTGATATGAAACTTATGTGCTAGATATGTGTTGGATATGTGCTGGATATGAAACTTATATATGTGATATGTGCTGCAAATTGTGGGATTTAATAAAAAACAGAAAAAACAGACAATATGCAGGCTCTTTGCCGTCTGCCACCGACGGCAAAGAGCCTTTGCCGTCTGCCGCGGACGGCAAAGAAGCCACGTGGCAGCCAACTGTGCTTCCTGGGTGCTGACCCATTTGGTCAGTTTGCCTACAGTGGCAGACGACAAAGACTTTGCCGTCCGTGGCAGACGGCAAAGAACCTGCACTTTGCCATCAGTGGCAGACGGCAAAGAACCTGCCATCTAGTGACGTGTAGATGACATCATAAGGCGGACGGCAAAGACCAGAGAAATTGTGCCGTCTGCGGCGGACGGCAAAGGTCTGCCGTTAGCCACTTAACGGACTGACAGCGCAATTATTGCCGTCCGCCCTCTTTGCCGTCCGCCGCAGACGGCAAAGAGCCTTTGCCGTCCGCCGCCAGGAAGCAGACGGTAAAGCAGCTGTTTACCGTAGCCTTCTTTGCCGGAGCCTTTTGCCGTCCGCGGCTGACGGCAAAGGTCTTTGCCGTCCGCCTTTCGAGCCTTTGCCGTCCGCCATGGCAGACGGCAAAGTAGCTGTTTCCTGTAGTGAATGGGTAAGAAAATATCTCTAATAAGTTGTTCATCCCAACTACCGTTCTGCTGATCTATCAGCTCATCCACAGTACGAAGAATACAATGCCCCCTCCTGGTAAACACTTTCCTGGAGTTACTATTTCGGATCCAGTGGTCCTCCCAAATGTTAATTCTTTCTCCTGAGCCCACTCTCCAAATGTGTCCACGCCTAAAAGTTTGCAGTCCTGCAACAATGCTCTGCCAAATGTAGGAAGAACCTTTTTTTGGGACATGCGTTTAACAATTTCCCATCAGGATAATATTTTGCCCTCAAGACTTGGGCACAAAGTGAATCAGGGTTATTTAAAAAAAGGCCAAAAAAGAAAAAAAGAAAAAAAAGAAATAAAAGGGACAATGCTACTATCCTTTTTCCACACTTGTGCTTCAAAGTAGCACCATGATTTTTATGATAGAGAGTCTCTTGTTTTGTCACTTTCATATACTAGTGGGAATTTTTCATTATAGAACTTGGCTTGTATATTCCAACAATGGGCTTCCTCAAATGCCCTAGGTCTACGTGAGCAAGCAAGTTGGATGCACACCCACTTAGTTTCTTTTGTTGAGCTTT
Source organism: Triticum aestivum (assembly GCF_018294505.1). Classification (NCBI taxonomy): domain Eukaryota; kingdom Viridiplantae; phylum Streptophyta; class Magnoliopsida; order Poales; family Poaceae; genus Triticum; species Triticum aestivum. The sequence goes on from NC_057805.1 coordinate 500,144,051, forward strand.
CATACATTTATAGCTCTAATGCATCCGTTGCATGGCAATCCCCACTCCTTGCATTGACATCAATTGATGGTCATCTCCCTAGCCCGTTGATTAGCCGCGTCAATGTGAGACTTTCTCCTTTTTGTCTTCTCCACACAACCCCCATCATTATATTCTATTCCACCCAAAGTGCTATGTCCATGGCTCACGCTCATGTATTGCATGAAAGTTGAAAAAAGCTTGAGATTACTAAAGTATGAAACAATTGCTTGGCTTGTCATTGGGGTTGTGCATGATGAGAGCATTTTGTGTGACGAAAATGAAGCATGGCCAAACTATATGATTTTGTAGGGATGAGCTTTCTTTGGCTATGTTATTTTGATAAGACATAATTGCTTGGTTAGTATGCTTGAAGTATTATTATTTTTATGTCAATATTAAACTTTTGTCTTGAATCTTATGGATCTGAATATTCTTACCACAATAAAGAAGATTACATTGAGAATTATGTTAGGTAGCATTCCGCATCAAAAATTCTGTTTTTATCATTTACCTACTCGTGGACGAGCAGGAATTAAGCTTGGAGATGCTTGATACGTCTCCAACGTATCTATAATTATTTATTGTTCCATGCTATTATATTATCAATCTAGGATATTTTATATGCATTTATATGCTATTTTATATGATTTTTGGGACTAACCTATTAACCTAGAGCCCAGTGCCAGTTTCTGTTTTTTCCTTGTTTTTGAGTATCGCAGAAAAGGAAAACCAAACGGAGTCCAATTGACCTGAAATACAACGGAGATTGTTTTTGGACCAGAAGAAGCCCACGGAGCATCGGAGATGGGCCAGAAGAGTCCCGAGGCCACCATGAGGGTGGGGGGGGGGGCGCCCTACCCCCCTGGGCGCGCCCCCTACCTCGTAGCCGCCTCGGGGTCCCCCCTGACTTGTTCCCGATGCCAACACCTCTTATATATACCCAAACTTCCAGAACATAACCTAGACCGGGAGTTCCGCCGCCGCAAGCCACTGTAGCCACCGAAAACCAATCTAGACCCGTTCCGGCACCCTACCGGAGGGGGGAATCCCTCTCCAGTGGCCATCTTCATCATCCCGGCGCTCTTCATGACGAGGAGGGAGTAGTTCACCCTCGAGGCTGAGGGTATGTACCAGTAGCTATGTGTTTGATCTCTCTCTCTCTCGTGTTCTTGAGGTGGTACGATCTTGATGTATCGCGAGCTTTGCTATTATAGTTGGATCTTATGATGTCTCTCCCCCTTTACTCTCTTGTAGTGGATTGAGTTTTCCCTTTGAAGTTATCATATCGGATTGAGTCTTTAAGGATTTGAGAACACTTGATGTATGTCTTGCATGTGCTTATCTGTGGTGACAATGGGATATCACGTGATCTACTTGATGTATGTTTTGGTGATCAACTTGCGGGTTCCGTGACCTCGTGAACTTATGCATAGGGGTTGGCACACGTTTTCGTCTTGACTCTCCGGTAGAAACTTTGGGGCACTCTTTGAAGTTCTTTGTGTTGGTTTGCATAGATGAATATGAGATTGTGTGATGCATATCGTATAATCATACCCACGGATACTTGAGGTGTCATTGGAGTATCTAGGTGACATTAGGTTTTTGGTTGATTTGTGTCTTAAGGTGTTATTCTAGTACGAACTCTAGGATAGATTGAACGGAAAGAATAGCTTCGTGTTATTTTACTACAGACTCTTGAATAGATCGATCAGAAAGGATAACTTTGAGGTGGTTTCGTACCCTACCATAATCTCTTCGTTTGTTCTCCGCTATTAGTGACTTTGGAGTGACTCTTTGTTGCATGTTGAGGGATAGTTATATGATCCAGTTATGTTATTATTGTTGAGAGAACTTGCACTAGTGAAAGTATGAACCCTAGGCCTTGTGTCAACGCATTGCAACACCGTTTACGCTCACTTTTACTACTTGTTACCTCGCTGTTTTTATATTTTCAGATTAAAAAAACCTATATCTACCATCCATATTGCACTTGTATCACCATCTTTTCGTCGAACTAGTGCACCTATACAATTTACCATTGTATTGGGTGTGTTGGCGACACACAAGAGACTCTTTGTTATTTGGTTGCAGGGTTGCTTGAGAGAGACCATCTTCATCCTATGCCTTCCACGGATTGATAAACCTTAGGTCATCCACTTGAGGGAAATTTGCTACTGTCCTACAAACCTCTGCACTTGGAGGCCCAACAACGTCTACAAGAAGAAGGTTGTGTAGTAGACATCAAACAGTTTCCGGCACCGTTGCCGGGGAGGTGAGTGCTTGAAGGTATATCTTTAGATCTTGCAATCGAATCTTTTAGTTTCTTGTTTTTATCACTAGTTTAGTCTATAAAAGAAAACTACAAAAATGGAATTAATGGTGCCTCATATGCTTCATCTTTTTAATGTCTTTCGTGAAAATGATGTGAAGGAAAATTGTGCTCAAGTACTAGAAGAAGAATTACATAGAATGCTTGGCATAAAATATGTGAATGATGAGCATCATTGCAATTTTGTTAGTATGAATTCTTTGAATACCCGTGATGCTAATGATATGCAAAGCCGCAAGCTTGGGGATGCTATGTTTGATGAAGATGATATGTTTAGTCCCCCAAGTTTTGATGAGAAAATTTATTGTGATGAAAGCATGCCTCCTATTTATGATGATTATTGTGATGACACGTATGCTATAAAGAATAAAGATAACCATAAAACTTGTCATCATGATTTTAATTTTCAATTGGATTATACTTCGCATGATAGTTATTTTGTTGCGTTTGCTCCCACTACTATTCATGAGAAGAAATTTGCTTATGTGGAGAGTAATAAAAATTCTATGCTTGTGGCTCATGAAAAGAATGCTTTATGTGATAGTTATATTGTTGAATTCATTTATGATGTTACTGAAATTATTATGAGGGAGGAATATATGCTTGTAGGAATTGCAATAATATCAAGTTTCCTCTCTATGTGCTTCAAGTTTTAAAGTTAAGCTTGTTTTGCCTTCCTATGCTAGTTGATTATTGTTCCCATAAGTTGTTTTCTCACAAAATCCCTATGCATAGGAAGTGGGTTAGACTTAAATGTGCTAGTCATATTCTTCATGATGCTCTCTTTATTTTTCAATTCTTATCTCTCATGTGAGCATCATTGAAATCATCATGCCTAGCTAGGGGCGTTAAACGATAGCGCTTGTTGGGAGGCAACCCAATTCACTTTTGTTCTTTTCCTTTTTCACCTGTTCAGTAATAAATAATTCATCTAGCCTTTGATTAGATGTGTTTTTATGTTTTAATTAGTGTTTGTGCCAAGTAGAATCTTTGAGAAGACTTGGGTGAAGTCTTTATGATCTTGCTGTAAAAAACAAAAACTTTAGCGCTCACGAGATTAGCTGCCATTTTTTACTGGAGAGTACTTTTAGGTTTATTCTTTTTGCAGATTATTAATAGACAAATTACTCAGGTCCACCAATTTATTTCAGAATTTTTGGAGTTCCAGAAGTATACGTTTTATACAGATTACTACAGACTGTTCTGTTTTTGACAGATTCTATTTACATTGTGTTGTTTGCTTATTTTGATGAATCTATGAGTAGTATCGGAGGGTATGAACCATAGAGAAGTTGAAATACAGTAGATATTACAGCAATATGAATTTAGAATGAGTTCACAATAGTACCTAAGTGGTGATTTATTTTCTTATACTAACGGAGCTTACGAGTTTTCTGTTGAGTTTTGTGTTGTGAAGTTTTTAAGTTTTGGGTAAAGATTCAATAGACTATGGAATAAGGAGTGGCAGGAGCCCAAGATTGGGGATGCCCAAGGCACCCCAAGGTAATATTCAAGGACAACCAAGAGCCTAAGCTTGGGGATGCCCCGGAAGGCATCCCCTCTTTCGTCTTCGTTCATCGGTAACTTTATTTGGAGCTATATTTTTATTCACCACATGATATGTGTTTTGCTTGGAGCGGCATTTTATTTTCTTTTGTTTTGCTTGCTGTTTGAATAAAATACCAAGATCTGAAATTCTTAAATGTTAGAGAGTCTTCACATAGTTGCATAATTATTCAACTACTCATTGATCTTCACTTATATCTTTCGGAGTAGTTTGTCATTTGCTCTAGTGCTTCACTTATATCTTTTAGAGCACGGCGGTGGTTTTATTTTGAAGAAATAGATGAACTCTCATGCTTCACTTATATCATTTTTAGAGTCCTTTAGAACAGCATGGTAATTTGCTTTGGCTATAAAATTAGTCCTAATATGATAGGCATCCAAGATGGAAATAATAAAAACTTTCATATAAGTGCATTGAATACTAAGAGAAGTTTGATACTTGATGATTGTTGAGATATGGAGATAGTGATATTAAAGTTGTGCTAGTTGAGTAGTTGTGAATTTGAGAAATACTTGTGTTGAAGTTTGCAAGTCCCGTAGCATGCACGTATGGTAAACGTTGTGTAACAAATTTGAAACATGCGGTGTTCTTTGATTGTCATCCTTATGAGTGGCGGTCGGGGACGAGCGATGGTCTTTTCCTACCAATCTATCCCCCTAGGAGCATGCGCGTAGTGCTTGGTTTTTGATGACTTGTAGATTTTTGCAATAAGTATGTGAGTTCTTTATGACTAATGTTGAGTCCATGGATTATACGCACTCTCACCTTTCCATCATTGCTAGCCTCTTCGGTACCGTGCATTGCCCTTTCTCACCTTGAGAGTTGGTGCAAACTTCGCCGGTGCATCCAAACCCCATGATATGATATGCTCTATCACACATAAACCTCCTTATATCTTCCTCAAAACAGCCACCATACCTACCTATTATGGCATTTCCATAGCCATTCCGAGATATATTGCCATGCAACTTTCCACCGTTCCATTTATTATGACACACTTCATCATTGTCATATTGCCTTGCATGATCATGTAGTTGACGTCGTATTTGTGGCAAGGCCACCATGCATAATTTTTCATACATTTCACTCTTGTTTCATTGCCCATCCTGGTACACCGTCGGAGGCATTCATGTAGAGTCATATTTTGTTCTAGTATCGAGTTGTAATCACTGAGTTGTAAATAAATAGAAGTGTGATGATCATCATTAATAGAGCATTGTCCTAAATAAAAAAAAGTGAAAGGCCAAAAAAAGGAAAGGCCCAAAAAAAAGAAAAAGAAATAAAAGGGACAATGCTACTATCCTCTTTCCACACTTGTGCTTCAAAGTAGCACCATGATTTTTATGATAGAGAGTCTCTTGTTTTGTCACTTTCATATACTAGTGGGAATTTTTCATTATAGAACTTGGCTTGTATATTCCAACAATGGGCTTCCTCAAATGCCCTAGGTCTACGTGAGCAAGCAAGTTGGATGCACACCCACTTAGTTTCTTTTGTTGAGCTTTCATACATTTACAGCTCTAGTGCATCTGTTGCATGGCAATCCCTACTCCTTGCATTGACATCAATTGATGGGCATCACCCTAGCCCGTTGATTAGCCGCGTCAATGTGAGACTTTCTCCTTTTTGTCTTCTCCACACAACCCCCATCATTATATTCTATTCCACCCAAAGTGCTATGTCCATGGCTCACGCTCATGTATTGCGTGGAAGTTGAAAAAAGTTTGAGATTACTAAAGTATGAAACAATTGCTTGGCTTGCCATCGGGGTTGCGCATGATGAGAGCATTTTGTGTGACGAAAATGAAGCATGGCCAAACTATATGATTTATTAGGGATGAGCTTTCTTTGGCTATGTTATTTTGATAAGACATAATTGCTTGGTTAGTATGCTTGAAGTATTATTATTTTATGTCAATATTAAACTTTTGTCTTGAATCTTATGGAACTGAATAATCTTGCCACAATAAAGAAGATTACATTGAGAATTATGTTAGGTAGCATTCCGCATTAAAAATTCTGTTTTTATCATTTACCTACTCAAGGACGAGCAGGAATTAAGCTTGGGGATGCTTGATACGTCTCCAATGTATCTATAATTTTTGATTGTTCCATGCTATTTTATTATCAATCTAGGATGTTTTATATGCATTTATATGCTATTTTATATGATTTTTGGGACTAACCAATTAACCTAGAGCCCAGTGCCAATTTCTGTTTTTTCCTTGTTTTTGAGTATCGCAGAAAAGGAAAACCAAACGGAGTCCAATTGACCTGAAATTCAACGGGGATTGTTTTTGGACCAGAAGAAGCCCACGAAGCATCCGAGATGGGCTAGAAGAGTCCTGAGGCCACCACGAGGGTGGGGGGGGGGCGCCCTACCCCCCTGGGCACGCCCCTACCTCGTGGCCGCCTCGGGGACCCCCTGACTTGTTCCCGATGCCAGCACCTCTTATATATACCCAAAATTCCAGAACATAACCTAGATCGGGAGTTCCGCTGCCGCAAGCCTCTAGCGCCACCGAAAACCAATTTAGAGCCGTTCCGGCACCCTGCCGGAGGGGGGAATCCCTCTTCGGTGGCCATCTTCATCATCCCGGCCCTCTCCATGACGAGGAGGGAGTAGTTCACCCTCGGGGTTGAGGGTATGTACCAGTAGCTATGTGTTTGATCTCTCTCTCTCTCTCTCTCTCGTGTAATTGAGGTGGTACAATCTTGATGTATCACGAGCTTTGCTATTATAGTTGGATCTTATGACGTTTCTCCCCCTCTACTCTCTTGTAATGGATGGAGTTTTCCCTTTGAAGTTATCATATCAGATTGAGTCTTTAAGGATTTGAGAACACTTGATGTATGTCTTGCATGTGCTTATCTGTGGTGACAATGGGATATCACGTGATCTACTTGATGTATGCTTTGGTGATCAACTTGCGGGTTCCGTGACCTCGTGAACTTATGCATAGGGGTTGGCACACGTTTTCGTCTTGACTCTCCGGTAGAAACTTTGGGGCACTCTTTGAAGTTCTTTGTGTTGGTTTGAATAGATGAATCTGAGATTGTGTGATGCATATCGTATAATCATACCCACGGATACTTGAGGTGACATTGGAGTATCTAGGTGACATTAGGGTTTTGGTTGATTTGTGCCTTAAGGTGTTATTCTAGTACGAACTCTAGGATAGATAGAACGGAAAGAATAACTTTGTGTTATTTTACTACAGACTCTTGAATAGATCGATCAGAAAGGATAACTTTGAGGTGGTTTTGTACCCTACCATAATCTCTTCGTTTGTTCTCCGCTATTAGTGACTTTAGAGTGACTCTTTGTTGCATGTTGAGGGATAGTTATATGATCAAGTTATGTTATTATTGTTGAGAGAACTTGCACTAGTGAAAGTATGAACCCTAGGCCTTGTTTCAACACATTGCAATACCGTTTGTGCTCACTTTTATCATTAGTTACCTTGCTGTTTTTATATTTTCAGATTACAAAAACCTATATCTACCATCCATATTGCACTTGTATCACCATCTCTTCGCCGAACTCACCTATACAATTTACCATTGTAATGGGTGTGTTGGGGACACAAGAGACTCTTTGTTATTTGGTTGCAGGGTTGCTTGAGAGAGACCATCTCATCCTACGCCTCCCACGGATTGATAAACCTTAGGTCATCCACTTGAGGGAAATTTGCTACTGTCCTACAAACCTCTGCACTTGGAGGCCCAACAACGTCTACAAGAAGAAGGTTGTGTAGTAGACATCACTTTCCATCAAGACGGTACGGGTGATGTTGGCGCCGTTATACGTAACAGCGCAAGTGAGGCTGTTGCAGGAGCAGCCAACCCTGTACAGATGATCTTAGATGCTAAAAGGTCTAGAGCTAGTTGAGAAGTTGGGCTGCACCCATGTCACATGTGAGTCTGATTGTTTGGAGTTAATCAATGCGTGCAATGGGGAGTTGGAGATCTTTGGTCCTTATTCTGCAACCTTAGCTGACTGTTTTGTAAGAGCTAAGATGATCAATGAAGTTACTTTCAAACACAGCCCAAGGGAAGCCAATCGAGTTGCTCACCATCTGGCTAAGCACTCTTATGATACTCAATCTTCTTTTGAATGGGATGGAGATCCACCCAATTTCATTCTTCCTTATGTAATAAATGATGTAACTCTTTTAGCTGAGAAATAAAATACCGAGAGGTTTTCCCGTCAAAAAAAAGAAAAAAAGTTCCGTTAGAAAATGAGTATTGCGGTATTTTGGGCGAAAAAATAACAATACTACTACATTAAAGCTAATATTCATGTTTTTCATGGTAGCAATTTTGTTATTTTTGTGAAAAAGTCATGGGAAGTCATTTTGTCATGAAACGCATGGATGTAACACTTGGATCATATTTGCTGCAAGAAAGTTTCAGATTTTGTTTGACATGTGTTATGACCGGGCAGACTTATGCCCGTAGGAGGCCCATCGGGCAGGTTTAGTTAGGGGCTTAGCCCATAAGTTATCTTATTTTTATTCACATCGTGATTATATAAACAAGTTGTAAGACTCTTTTGAGAATTAAGCAATAAGACAAATTCTTTTGCCCGGCTCCCAGAGGAGCCGGAACCCTAAACCATAGCCGCGCCTTTCATCGCCGCCACCTCTTCTTCAGCGCGCCACGGTGCTCCGCCGCCAGCAGCCACGCTCGCGTCCCCGTCAACCTCCGTCCTTCCCGTACAACCTCCGTCCTTCCCATACAACCTCCGTCCTAGACCCGGTAGGGTCCTAGCTCCTACCAATTTGGTATCAGGTAGCTCGGTTCTGATCATGTTTGCACCACCGCCTACACCACCACTGCCCATCACCACCGCGCCGCTGGCCCTTCCCACCGCGCTGCTGGACCTTCCCACCGCGCTGCTAGGCTCCACCGCCGGCGCCTCCACCGGCTAGACGCCGTCGCCCTCCACCGCGCCGCCCGCCGCCGTCTACTCCCCGGCGGAGATTACCGAGGTCCTCAACGACCTCATCATCGCCGTCCAGGGGATACGGCTATACCTGGCCAGCCCCTGCCGCCGGCCGCCGCTACCGGGCCGGTCGCCCTGCCGTGGTACTCGGCCTCTGCGGCGCTTGCAGGGCCTCTACAGCCCCAACTACTGCTACAGCCGCCGCCCGCCACCGCCCCACAGTGGCCGGCGCCAGCCCTCGCCGCGCCACCCGGGCCCTTCCAGCAGCAGCCGCCGCTGTCGGCTCCTCCGCCACTCAGCACCGGGTCCGGGCCGACCACGCCGGGAGGCGTGCCGATCCAGCACGCCCGCTTCCCGCCGTCGCCATCCCTAATTTCGGCCTGGCTGACCGGATCGTCACCGCCGCCCGTCTACACTTCGGTCGAGGAACCGCCGGCGCCCACTCTGCAGTATGGCGACCCGTCCGGCTCTGCGGGTCCCTACGTGGGCCGCGCCAACACCGACCGGGCGCCCCCGTCCTCGCTGCTCCGCACCTCCGAGCCAGTCGGCCACGGCGCTCATACCCAGACGCCGCCACGATTCGCCAAGATTGACTTCGCCACTTATGACGGTACGGAGGACCCCCTCAACTGGCTCAACCAGTGCGAGCAGTTCTTCCGCGGGCGGCGCACACTCACATCGGATCGCACCTGGCTCGCCTCTTACCACCTCCGAGGCGCGGCACAAACATGGTATTATGCCCTCGAGCAGGACGAGGGCGGCATGCCCCCTTGGGAGCGCTTTCGCGAGCCCTGCCTCCTTCGTTTTGGGCCACCGATCCGCGGGAGCCGACTGGCGGAGCTGGGCCGCCTTTCCTTCACCTCCACGGTGCAGGACTTCGCCGACCGTTTCCAGGCCCTGTCTTGCCACGCGCCGGGGGTGACGGCACTGCGGGCCGAGCTCTTCGTCGGCGGCCTTCAGGACCACATCCGCGTGGACATGGAGCTGCGAGGACCCCAGGACCTCCGGACGGCCATGTACTATGCTTGGGCCTTCGAGCGTCGCGCGTAGGCCTTGCAGCAGGAGCCACCGGCTCGAGGGGGCCGGCAGGCCGCCCGACCGCCTCCGACAGCACCTGTGCAGTCACTGAAAGCTATATGAAGCTTCGCATTGATATAAAATTGGTTCAGAAAGTTTCATCAATGTTTTATTCTAGTATCAAAATATGATAATTTTAGATTTTATGATCATATTCAACACTGCTCTTGTTTGAAAGATCCTGTCTAGACAAAGAACTATATGGTCAGTTTTAAGTTTGAAAACAATGCATGGATGAGTGGATGGGAGGAAGAGAGTTGGATGGTGTGTTGATTTCCAAAAACACGATGTTTTGACATTCCGTTCAAAAACCAATTATATGCATAGACTAATGGATGGAAGGGAGAGGGGTGGATTGCGGGTTGATCTATAAATCCCATCATTGTAAATGTGAAAATGTATGAGAAAGGATCACATGCTTTTTATTGACGGGAGAAAGGATCACATGTTTGTGATGTTGCCCGACAGACTTATTCTTTTTCTTTCCCCAGTTGAACTTGATGTTTGGACATGGCGATTGCTTTCTATACCTACTAATAAAGCAAGGTGCGTTTCGCCAATTTTTTCATCCGTTCACCGCCGATTTTTTTTCCTAACCGAGATGGTACTAAATTTTATGCGTTTATCTGCCAAAAAGGATTTTTCGTACGTGGGCCACGTGCTGCGGCCCAGTGAAGCCAGCCAACTTATTTTTCTTCCCACACAGCTGAAAAGTTCTATTTTCCGCAATACGCGGCAAATAGTAGGAGTTTCACACAGGACAACCAATAATGGGCTGGCCTATTTTTCTTAATTTATGTGTTTTGTTTCTATTTTTATTGTCCTTTCCCTACCTCTTTTTTCCTTCCAAATTTATTTATATTTTATAATTTATTTTGTAAATTAAAAATTGTCAAAAAAGCGTCCAGAACTAAAAAAAACTAAAAAATGTTCAAAATTTTTTATTGTTTTTCAAAAAAATTCGAGATTTCTAAAAAGATAATTGCATTTCAAAAAATGCTCCAAATTCGAAAAATATTCTTGTTTTAGTGAAAGTTTTACAATTAAAAATAATATTCATGTATAAACGATACACATTTTCTAAAAAACCTATGAATTTTCAACACATGTTTCCGTTTTAAAAAATGTTCACAAATTTAAATAATGTTCATGTTTTTTATGGAAAAGTTGTTGTTTTCAGAAAATGTTTGTGAATTTTAAAATATGTTCCCTTTCATATATTGTTAGCATTTTTCCAAAATTGTACATAATTTTCCAATAACTTTTAAAGATTTAAAAAATTGTTCATGTTTTCTAGAATATTCAGAAACTCCATACCTTAAAATCACCTCCATTGAAAGGATTGAAAGAAAAAGTAGATTGAATAACTCATGTGCCTTCTCTCTGGTGTACGATAACGTAACCAAACTCTTAAATGCCATTGATCAATGAATGGAAAAATAGCGGATTGATTCCTTCACACGCGGCGAAACCGGGAAGCTAAATATTCATTTTTCGTGTGCACACAGGGTTTTACTTGCACATATAATTCTCACTGACTTTAAATGCATACTATTTTATGTTCCGTTGCAACGCACGGGCATATGTGCTAGTATATATAAAGCGGGGCTGTTTTGAGATGTACATAAATTCCTCTTTGACCTTTCATGGAATAAAAACACGGCGGCAAGGCGCACGATTCGCTTCCAATAGAAACGAACTCAGGTGGGTGAAAATGAACAACCTCACATTGATCTGCAGCACACAACCGAGAGGCTGATTTACCGAGAACATACATGAGTTTTTGTGTTTTATAAAATAGAATATATACTCCCGTCTCACATTACATGTCATAAAAATTGATAAAAATGTATATATGTAGAACTAAAATACATATCAATACATCTATTTTCGCGACAAGTAATTTTGGACGGAGGGAGTCTGAGTTACGTACGGGTTTGATACGATCTGCAACAGAGATCCGACACACGATGCACAGCGGCAAAGTTCACTAGCTTACACCTCCTTTCAAAACAAAACTCTGAACTGCGCATTTCTTGATTAATTCGATTGGAGCAGCACACACAATCATTACTATGACATGCACGTTTCGTGCATCGAAGGGAAAACCAACATCAACATGGCAGCCGAGATCTTGATTCTAGCTGCTCAACTTAGCAGGATCCTACAAGCGGCTGCGCGTATGAGAATCCTCTGACGCCTTGGAATCCCGTGACGCACCAGGGGACGTGACAATTTCGTTCGGAGAATAGCTTTCTCCGCAGGGATGGTTATGACGCCCATGCTCCCTGTTGGAAATACAATTCGTATGAACCCTGTTGGAACTTGTAGTCATCTGGTTTCTGTCAACCGTGTTGTTGGCCAGGTTGAGCTGAAGTGTGCCCCCTGAACCATTAGAACGAGGTCCATTTGAAGCGGCAAATGCCCCGGAGTACATATGTTAGCGGATATCGAAAGCAATAAGATGTGTGTAATTAATTGCTGAATGGGTGCATGCGGAATAGAGAACTAGCTGAGCAAACCAGGAGCTGGTGGAGCCTGCTCAGCTGCCGTAGCGTCTCTGGCTACTTGAGCAGCTGGATCAAAACCGCGATTGGGCTTGGTCTTTCTCTTGGGTCGTGTCAAGCCATTCTCTTCGGCCTTGGAGTCCTGGGACGCACTAGGGGCCGTGATAGTTCCGTGCGGAGAATAACTTTCTCCGCAGGGAGGGTTATGACGCCCATGCTCCCTGTTGGAAACACAATCCGTATGAACCATGTTGAACTTGTAGTCATCTGGTTTCTGTCAACCGTGTTGTTGGCCAGGTTGAACTGAAGTGTGCCCACTGAACCATCAGGACGAGGTAAATCTGAAACGGCAAATGCCACGGAGTATATATGTTAGCGGATATCGAAAGCAAGAAGATGTGTGTAATTAATTGCTGAATTGGTGCATGCGGAATAGAGAACTAGCTGAGCGAACCTGGAGCTGGTGGAGCCTGCTCGGCAGCCCTAGCGTCTCTGGCTACTTGAGCAGCTGGATCAAAACCGCGATTGGGCTTGGACTTTATCTTGGGTCGTGTCGAGCCATTCTCTTCGGCCTTGGAGTCCTGGGACGCACCAGATGACGTGACAGTTCCATGCGGAGAATAGCTTTCTCTGGAAGGAGGGTTATGACGCCCATGCTCCCTGTTGGAAACACAATCCGTATGAACCCTGTTGGAACTTGTAGTCATCTGGTTTCTGTCAACCGTGTTGTTGGCCTGGTTGAACTGAAGTGTGCCCCCTGAACCATCAGGACGAGGTCCATCTGAAACGGTAAATGCCACAGAGTATATATGTTAGCGGATATCGAAAGCAAGAAGATGTGTGTAATTAATTGCTGAATGGGTGCATGCGGAATAGAGAACTAGCTGAGCGAACCTGGAGCTGGTGGAGCCTGCTCGGCAGCCCTAGCGTCTCTGGCTACTTGAGCAGCTGCATCAAAACCGCGTTTGGGCTTGGTCTTTCTCCTGGGTCGTGTCGAGCCATTCTCTTCGGCCTTGGAGTCCTGGGACGCACTAAGGGACATGACAGTTCCGTGCGGAGAATAAGAATAGCTTTCTCCGCAGGGAGGATTATGACGCCCATGCTCCCTGTTGGAAACACAATCCGTATGAAACCTGTTGGAACTTGTAGTCATCTGGTTTCTGTCAACCGTGTTGTTGGCCAGGTTGAGCTGAAGTGTGCCCCCTGAACCATCAGGACGAGGTCCATCTGAAATAGCAAATACCACAAAGTATATATGTTAGCGGATATCGAAAGCAAGAAGATGTGTGTAATTAATTGCTGAATGGGTGCATGCGGACTAGAGAACTAGCCGAGCAAACCTGGAGCTGGTGGAGCCTGCTCGGCGGCCGTAGCGTCTCTGGCTACTTGAGCAGCTGGATCAAAACCGCGATTGGGCTTGGTCTTTCTCTTGGGTCGTGTCGAGCCATTCTCTTCGGCCTTGGAGTCCTAGGACGCACCAGGGGATGTGACAGTTCCGTGCGGAGAATAGATTTCTCCGCAGGGAGGGTTATGACGCCCATGCTCCCTGTTGGAAACACAATCCATATGAACCATGTTGGAACTTGTAGTCATCTCGCTTCTGTCAACCGTGTTGTTGGCCAGGTTGAACTGAAGTGTGCCCCCTGAACCATCAGGACGAGGTCCATCTGAAACGGAAAATGCCACAGAGTATATATGTTAGCGGATCTCGAAAGCAAGAAGATGTGTGTAATTAATTGCTGAATGGGTGCATGCGGAATAGAGAACTAGCTGAGCGAACCTGGAGCTGGTAGAGCCTGCTCGGCGGCCGTAGCGTGTGTGTGGCTATTTGAGCAGCTGGATCAAAACTGCGATTGGGCTTGGCCTTTCTCTTGGGTCGGGTCGAGCTATTCTCTTCCGCCTTGGAGTCCTGGGATGCATCAGGGGACGTGACAGTTCCGTGCGGAGAATAGCTTTCTCCACAGGGAGGGTTATGACGCCGATGCTCCCTGTTGGAAACACAATCCGTATGAACCCTGTTGGAACTTGTAGTCATCTGGTTTCTGTCAACCGTGTTGTTGGACAGGTCGAGCTGAAGTGTGCCCCCTGAACCAGCAGGACGAGGTCCATCTGAAACGGCAAATGCCATGGAGTATATATGTTAGCGGATATCGAAAGCAAGAAGATGTGTGTAATTAATTGCTGAATGGGTGCATGCGGAATAGAGAACTAGCTGTGCGAACCTGGAGCTGGTGGAGCCTGCTCGGCAGCCCTAGCGTCTCTGGCTATTTGAGCAGCTGGATCAAAACCGTGATTGGGCTTGGTCTTTCTCTTGGGTCGTGTCGAGCCATTCTCTTCGGCCTTGGAGTCCTGGGACGCACCAGGGGACGTGACAGTTCCATGCGGAGAATTGCTTTCTTTGGAAGGAGGGTTATGACGCCCATGCTCCCTGTAGGAAACACAATCCGTATGAACCCTGTTGGAACTTGTAGTCATCTGGTTTCTGTCAACCCTATTGTTGGCCAGGTTGAACTGAAGTGTGCCCCCTGAACCATCAGGACGAGGTCCATCTGAAACGGCAAATGCCACAGAGTATTTATGTTAGCGGATATCGAAAGCAAGAAGATGTGTGTAATTAATTGTTGAATGGGTGCATGCAGAATAGGGAACTAGGTGAGCAAACCTGGAGCCGGTGGAGCCTGCTCGGCGGCCGTAGCGTCTCTGGCTACTTGAGCAGCTGGATCAAAACTGCGATTGGGCTTGGTCTTTCTCTTGGGTCGTGTCGAGCCATTCTCTTCGGCCTTGGAGTCATGGGACGCACCAGGGGACGTGACAGTTCCGTGCGGAGAATAGAGTTCTCCGCAGGGAGGGTTATGACGCCCATGCTCCCTGTCGGAAACACAATCCGTATGAACCCTGTTGGAACTTGTAGTCATCTGGTTTCTGTCAACCGTGTTGTTGGCCAGTTTGAACTAAAGTGTGCCCACTGAACCATCAGGACGAGGTCCATCTGAAACGGCAAATGCCACGGAGTATATATGTTAGCGGATATCAAAAGCAAGAAGATGTGTGTAATTAATTGCTGAATGGGTGCATGCGGAATAGAGAACTAGCTGAGCGAACCTGGAGCTGGTGGAGCCTGCTCGGCAGCCCTAGCGTCTCTGGCTACTTGAGCAGCTGGATCAAAACCGTGATTGGGCTTGGTCTTTCTCTTGGGTCGTGTCGAGCCATTCTCTTCGGCCTTGGAGTCCTGGGACGCACCAGGGGACGTGACAGTTCCATGCGGAGAATTGCTTTCTTTGGAAGGAGGGTTATGACGCCCATGCTCACTGTCGGAAACACAATCCGTATGAACCCTGGTTGAACTTGCATTACTAGGAAAAGGGCTATAGATGGAATGGCCACTAATGGCGCACCAGACATGTGGTGCGCCATTAGTGTGAAAGACACTAATGGCGCACCAGACAAACGGTGCGCCATTAGTAACAAATTTTTTATTATTTTATTTTTCCAAACATACTAATGGCGCACACTAGTTCTAACTAGTAATGGCGCACTAGCCACATAGTGCGCCAATACTATATTTTTATTTTTTTTATTTTTTTGCAAAACTACTAATGGCACACCAGGGAACAGTGAACCATTACTAGCGATCCCCCTCCATCTCGATCGCTATCCCACCTCGCCAGATCCGGCCCCCCTCGCCGCCGAGCACCCCCCGCACCCTCTCCCCCGCACCCTGTTTTTATAAAAATTATTACTGTTTTTATAAAAAAATATTACTGTTATGATTTAAACAAGTTTTTATAAAAATATTACTAGATAAAACAAAAATTTGGGAGCCTGGGAATCGAACCCAGGACCTCCTAGTGTGTGTGCTGCGTGCTGACCAGTCGGGCTAGTGGGCATGTTCTGATGCAGATAGGGTTAGGTGGAAATATAACCTGAGTAGTCGGGCTAGTAATTAAAACAAAATTCTAATGGCGCACCAGGGGGCGGTGCGCCATTAGAATTGACGTACTTATGGCGCACTAGGGGGAGGTGCGCCATTGCTAACCCACTCCACTTGTTCCCCTCGCACTGTGCGTGGCCTCTCCCTCCCTCCCTCGCCAGATCCCCCACTCGACCCCAACTGTACGCCGCCGCCCCCTTGCTCCGCCCCCTCCGTCCGCCGCGCCTGCACGCCGTCGGCGACGCCGCCGCCGCTGTGGTCTTGCGCTGCCTCGACGCCGCCGCCCCGACCCCCGCGGGACTCCACCCCCGCCACCCCCGCGCCCCCCGAATGGGATCGGCCGAGCGCGC